>NW_021770119.1:0-931 GCF_005508785.2 Acyrthosiphon pisum | reverse complement strand
CCCCCTGTAAGAAATATGGATAACTTTGGAAGGGATAAAGCACTAACGACGGGATAAAGTGCACTAACAAGCACTAACGAAGCACAAACGATCGCCCCGGGTTTGGACCCGAAATTCGAAATGGGGGGTGCTGGGGACATGGACCTCTTATTGGACACTGTACAGATAATGGTCTTACATAAAAGTTTGATAATAGTAAATTATAAAAGTTAGTATAAAAACTAACAGTACACTATTAAAACTAGGAAATGACAATTTGGTATGTTGTACCGTGTATAAGACGGAGACACCGAATGGTTAGTTATTTAAAAAACATGTAAGTTTTACAAACATTGTGATCAATCCAGTTAGGTATATCATCCAGTTAGTGATTAAAAGAACATTAAATAACTTTTTTTTAACCGAGTAAAACTATATAGTATATTGAAACTTTACTACTTGAGATTTAGACTCTCATTGTTTGTTCTATTAGAAATTCGCTAGCCTTAACAACATAACGTTACAAATGTTGACAAACAGTCAGCATACCTAACTCAAGTTGATATTTTTTATTAACTTGCTCTTCGTTAGAAATTGTTTCATTATATTTTTATATCCAACATAATAATGTAATAGTGCGGTCTACGACGGATTACACTTTCGATGTCAATCATTGGCGCAAATAGGGGGGGGGGGCTTTAGGGGCTAAGCCCCACCAAAAAGGTCCATAGCCCTCCCAAATATTTCCTACATTTTTTTTTAGGCTTATTCAATATTATCAAAGTAAGGCCCTATTAGCCCCCCCCCCCAAATCTCAAATGCTATTTGCGCCTATGAATTGTCAACGTACGAGACGATGCATAGTTACTAATGTATATGGGTACCTTCGCATGCACCCACATTGCACACAGATCACTATAATGCAATACAACAGCGGCCGTTGTCGTATAAC
>NW_021770118.1:0-14334 GCF_005508785.2 Acyrthosiphon pisum | reverse complement strand
AAATAATATAACCAATATTATATATAAATACGAATAGAGTAAAAATAAATTATAATGCTGAATGCTGAATGCTGATGCCGATGCGCGATGGCGACGTAGAAAATAAGATAATTCGCTGAAAATAAATTGGTTATATACTTATGTGCACAGAAACGAATGTGCACATAAATACCATTATAACCTATCACTAACCTTAGACTAATCCCAACTGTATGTTCCGTCTATTAGTATAAGGTCCTATGATTATAACGCGGGTGGCGGGCGCCGGGCGGGTTGCGTATTTCGACTTGTTTTAATTTTTACTCTGTACCTACAAATGTCACAGCGATTGTGTGCATTACTGTACTACTATAATACACACCGATACGGTTCTGGCAATGACAACCACCCGGCTGTTTGGCCTTCGAAATAACCCAATCCAAATATTATATTATTTTATTAATACTCTGAAGTCTGAATTTATATTTTTATATTTTGAAACATAATCTTAATAACACTACAAGTACTTGGTAGTTGGTTGTATTATTATAATTTGTTTTCAATTTTTCAAGAGTTTGGGTAGGTAGTGCACGTGCACTTGTGCACATATTATACACGAGCCGCCAGTCGCCACTAATAATAATATTAAATAATTATAAAATATTATCTATTAGGCTGGGGGCCGGAGCTATACACAATACACTGCGTATTCCGCAGGGCCGGTTTTCCGCAGCGTTCTAAACCCTGCGGATTACGCTGTGTAAATAATATCAAATTTTACGCTCAGCAGATCACGTTTAATTCCGTTACTCACCGCAACTCACCTACAGCCATTTATAATTAGCTTTCCATAGACTGTAGAGAGGTCATTACTCATTATTACATAGGTACCTAGATTCAAAAAGACTGTTGTAAAAATTTTAAATTTATCCATACTATATTTTTCGACTTATATGCAAGTTATAAATGTCTTTTTTTTGCATAACCGCAGCACACGGGTGCATCAATTTATCAAGACTTGCCCCTATAGCGGCCTAAATATACGGATCGCTACCTTTTGTTCCACAAAATTGTTGTTCCAAATTATATTTGCTCCAACTATATAAATATTCACATTTTACTTTTGTTCCAAATTTTTTTGTTTCAACGGATCATGGTGCCAACCAATATATATGCCAAAAACACTTGTTCCAATGTATATTTATTCCAATCAACAAATGGTCAATAATATATTTGTTCCTACACACTTTTTTCCAATCTATATTTATTCCAATAAATGTTTCTTCCAAAATATATTTGTTCCAATGGACTTTTCTCCCATAGTATAATTTTCATGTTTGGAACAAATATTCATTGGAAGAAGTGGTAACCATCTACAACCGGAACCGTGGTTACACATGTTAATAATTCGTTATCATAATTTAAAATCTATGATTATTTGATAAAGCAAATTTTGTATGGTTTTTGTCGTTTTTGATTTTGTTATGCTTTTTGAAAGCTATCTGTTTAACAACTGGATAATTCGTTACACCGACCATTTAAATGGAATCTCCAGGGGCGCATCAAGGGGGGGGGGGAAGGAGCAGTTGCTCCAGGCGGCAGCGGGCAGGGGCGGCCAAATATTTGAGGGCGGCAAAAAAATAACATAATGTCTTTTGTAATATAATAAAAATAAAATATTTAGTAGAATAATAATAGTAGAATAATTATTACTTTTACGAATTTACGATGTCAATAATTGTCGGAATATTTAAAATCGTAATGGAATCTAATATTAGAACTATTAGGTACTTATTGGAAGAGAACGTCGTTTATGGACCTTGTTCTTGTAATACCTAGTACCTACGTACTAATCGAACTATTTTAGATTCTGAGCGGAGCGTAGAATGTATTGATTTTACAATGATATGTTTATTTTTGTGTCTGTCATCGCCTTTTAGGACAGTAAAAATGCTCAGATTTTCTTCAACAGTATCTTTTCTGATAGCAAAGTGAATTCCCAATAGTTTCCAAAAGCGCCGTGAAAAACAAAAGAAAAATTAAGGAAAAATCGATTTCAAAAAAATCGATTTTGGTTTTTGGTGTAATTCTTAAACAAATGACCGTAGGTACATGCGATTTTGAATGAATGTTTATATTAACATTTTCTATACACCATAACATTTTTCAAATATTTTGACCTATTTTGAGTTGTTTACGGACATTTTCAGTTTCCATTTTTTTAGTTTTTTTTTCAATAAATATCAATAAAATGTTATTTGTTGGTTAAAAAAACTTGAAAATTTAATAGATGGCTCCTAGTACCTATATTGTTTCAAAGGCAGATAAAAAAAATTTAAAATCCATAGTCACAATTTTTTTTATAAGCATTTAAAGTTCAAATATTGACAAAATACGTAAAAATTACGAAAATTACGAAAATTACGAAAATTTGCAAATTATTTTGTTGTTAGAAATTCAAAATTAAATTAATGTAATACAAGATTCCTCTTGAGTTTGTCTACCTTAATCAAAAAAAAATGTCTACAAGAAAGTCAAATTAAATTTTTATGAGCGTTCGAAATTCATATTTTTACAACATTATTGATATTCACCCGATTTTCTTATTTTGTTGTAATTAAAAAACGAATGATTGGAGATATTTGGAAATTTCGTTCATTGTTTATATTCGCATTTTCTATACACTATACAATTTTGAAAATAATTTGACTATTTTTGAGCTGTTTACAGATATTGTCAGTGTGCTTGTTCGAGCGTAGCGAGAAATTTTTTTTTATTGTTATTTACTTGTAAAAAAAGGCGTATACTGAATTAAGGGCGTCATATTTATGTTTGCTCCCCCATACATTGTCCCTTAATACGGCCCTGGTCGTATGTAACTAAGAATGGAGCAGATATGTGCAACCAAATTCTACACTATATTAATGCAGAGATTGAAAGCTATCATAAAAATATGAAAATGGATGGAGAACCCAGGGGATAAGTCTATCTAAATCTCTTATTTTCTTTATTTTAATGACTAATATTGCTGATATCATTATTGAACTTTATATTTATTATAGAATATAAAACTGTTGTTGACAAAAATAAATGTATATACAAACCTTTACCTATACACTATATAATATATAATATTTAACAACTTTGTTCAGAATCATGGTATTAGAATTTACTTATTAATGATACACAAACTGTGATAATTTATTAAACATTTTCTAAATTCCGTTCTTTTTCAACTTAAAATAGTGATTTTATCAATGAGAATTTTATTTTTTTGAGAATTTTTTGTAATACACTATTCAACAAGTAATATACCTACTTAAAAGTTGCAATAATTTTAATTTAAAAACAATTTTTTTTAATAGACTTTATTCCAGCTTTTTTCGATTTTAAAACACTGTGCTTCGCCGCATGCCCGCATTGCTTAAATGCGATGACGGATGACAGAAATAGACGGTATATCGATTATCTACTGTAAATATTATTTACTTAATCAATCATATTAATATATTATGCGTTATAAGTATGGGTGTTATGTTATGAGCCGTTTATTAGGTTTTTATCTTGTGACGCCTTCCGATTCTCACGGTCTCGCTATACTTTTGCCAATCCGCTCCATAACCCATTACGAACATATTGACTTACAACAATATTAACATTTAAACAATTTATTTAATTTTCCTTTCCTCGTCTTAAAAAAATTGGTTTCATTCAGGTGAAAATAAATTCCATTTTGCCGACTGAAAATCAAATATTGCCGAGTGGGGGGGTGTAACACCCCCCCATGACCCTCCATCGGTTCGTCCCTGACCGTGACTACCCCGTGCGCACGCTTATGATTAGCTCTTTCAATATGAGTTGTATCGTCTTGAAATCTATATCAAATTTATGTTCTCAAAAAAGCCACGTCTCGTATTTAAGTTTGGGAAATCAGCAAAACAAAATTTCCCTCCAATTTTTATTTGAAAAATTCAAATTTTGATCCCAACATTTACCCTCTTAATAATAATTGATTTAATAAACTTTTAAAAACTGGTAACTAGTCTAGGGACGCTTCTGCTTCGACCCTCGGAGGTTTCAAAAAGATATAGTAAATACGAGAAATCTGCTGTTAGCTCGTTTTCGTCCTTGAAACGATATTCAAGATTAATAAAATAAAAATAAGTAGGAGGCCGGAGTGCCGACAGCGGGTATTTTCGTATACCTATTCATTTAATTATTATAAGATTCTCTATTTTTATACATAATTTTCTGTCAATAATAATCGCACGACAATTTCGTATGCGGTCATCTCAATCCACGTATTGCATTAATCACGCACGAATCATATTTCCTCGTGTATAGGGGCCTAATACTTAATAGGAACCACATAAAATGCATAGGGCCCATTTCGATCATCTTTTCCCGATCTCCCAGTGGGCTAGTCGCTGATAATCAACATACTATTATATAATATATCGGTCCAAAAATATACAATAGGTATATTAACAATGGAAATTAAACATATTGGCTACTACAAGAATAAAATACCTAAAGGATTATTGCATATTTACTTATTAGTTATTAGGTATATTAAATTAGTTAAATTAATTTTAGTAATATTATTGATAATTTTAGTTTTATTTCCTTATATTGTATTATATTTAACTACACGATTTTTTACATAATACCACATTATAATAATATAATATTATATTTCAAAGATGTCCCATGGACAACTTATGAGCAGAGAAGAACCTGTTATGTGCCAAACCTGCGGAGAACCTCTTAGAGTCAAGTACCTCCTTATCTACTGTCGAAACCGTATTATGGAAACCAGAAAAAGCCTAGAAATGTCTGACAACCTCTTCGAAGCCCAATCCCAAATAACATCAACAAAAACAACACATTTATAAAACTTATTGATATATACAACTTAATCAAAGGAAACCAAAGTGTTATTGACATGTGACTAATTTTTTTTTTGTCATAAGCTATAATAACCTAGTTGTTGATGCTGTACCATGAATAAAAAAAAATGTTAAAAATATTATATTAACAAAAAGAATATGTATTGAAAATTGTAATTGCCTATTTAATTTATATTAACTATTAAATGCATTTATATAGCAAATTGTAAACTCATGGGCCCCCACACGAACATGTTCAGTGATGACCATTATCTCCTTGAATAATAACAATTAATAATATATATAGGTATCCTATTAATATTATAAATGCAAAAGTCTGTTACTTTGTTGATTTTTCACATATAAACTACTGAATGGATTTTAATGAAACTTTACAATAATATAGCTTTTACATCAGAATAAGACATCTGACATAGGCTACAAATCATCCCCATATAGGTCCTACCAGGGTATGTGCTCAAGCCTCAAACAGGGAATTATATATTTACGGTGGAAATTGTTGTTAATAAATGGTCGCCATGGGTTTTAATAATAAATTATTGGTTGCCGTGAAAAAAAAACAATTAATCAAACATGGGGATAATTTGTAGCCTATGTCTTATTCTGATGTAAAAGCTATATTATTGTAACGTTTCATTAAAATCCATTCAGTAGTTTTTATGTGAAAGAGCAACAAAGTAACAGACTTTCGCATTTATAATATTAATAGGATATATTAAATATTAATAGTAGGTACTTACCAGTTACCACTAATATACCATATATATGAATCTAAGAAAAAAAAGCCCCGTACCAACTAAATACATTATTCATTTTTATTATGATTTACATAATTAAATATAATCATAATATAATCATTACATTTATCAATGTACCTAATACTTCATTAACATAATAGTTATAAAGACCGGATTTATATGTTTTTACATATCATTATACTGGGTCTATGCAGTCTTATGAGAGTAAAAAATGTGGACGATTCGTTAAATTCTGAATGCGTAGAAAAAAGTTTTTTTTGCATATTTGAGAATATTTCATGGGTTAGAGAATATTTAACCCATTTAGCATATTTTGGAATATTTAGTAAATTGTGGGAAAAAATTTGTATTTATTTTTAACTTTAATATTTTGGTACCCAGAAAAAAATTTTTTGAACATTTAAAATTTTTTTTTTATAATTTCCAACTCTTACTAAAGTGCAATAGTACTCCATTAGAATACGCAACTTTTAATACCTAATTAATACCTCACTATTAAAATAATGTTGAAAAAAAAAAATTGTTAAATGCATATTATAGCATAATATAATGATGTTTATTGATTATTTTTGCATATTTATGCATATTTTAGCATATTTCTTAAATTTTTAAGAGAATATAATAAGAATATTTGAAGGTTTTTTAGAGAATATTAGCATCATATTTTAGGTATTTTAAGAGAATATAAATCCGGTCTTTATCTATAACCATAAAATATATAATAATCTAAAATACTAGTTTAATATTTTCAATTTTGTAAATTAATAACCTGTTAAAGTGTTAAAACACAAACAATTGTTTTTCATTAATTATTATATTATTAGGTATGTATCTAATTTAATATTTATTATACTAGACAATACAATTACTTACTATACTTTAATCTCTTATATTTCAAATGTATATTAATATGAATATCTATAGTTTAATAAATATTTGGTGTATTATTTTATTAAATATTATTCTGATGTAAAATTATATACCTACTATACATATATATTATATATATAATGATTATAGAATATACCTATGTCCAAAAAAAGTTAGGTTACCCATATACAAATATTAAATTATAAAATGTACACTAAAATGAAAATGCGTTATGAATTTAGCTAGTACGGAGCTTTTTTTTCCGAATAACATATATTATATAATAGGTACCTACTTATATAGACACAATATTTTATTCCAATAAATTTATATTTAAATCATGTCACAAAAAGTGAGTTTTAAGGAAAAAATATATTGAATAATATTGATGTTGAATACATTATTGATATTGTTACAAATAAATGTGATTTATTAGATAAACTATGTCTTTTTTTAATTTAATAATATTATAGAAAATTGGTTTAATGCAAAATAAAATGAGTTATCTATTTGCTTTATTTAATTACTAATTTGAGGTCAACATATTCTATGAAAATTCAAAATAAGCATGGATTTATAGTTTATACCCTAAAAAAATCACTGACGGCCACTGATATTTAATAAAACATATTGACTAGGTTTTTAGATTCATCTTTGATGTGGAAACAGTTATATTCTTATAGGAATCTCTTAGGATTGTGTTTTTTTGGAGGGTTAATTAAAATAGATTTGTTGAAATTAGCACTATACTTTTATACTGCATAAGATACACTAAACTATATATTGATTTTAATATTGAATATTGTACTTGACGAACATGAATTGTGTATGTAGAATGAAATACAACTGCCAGTGATGTATACTCAAAAGTTTAAGAGTCCCTTTAAAAGCAAAAAAAAATGTACATGAAAACATCAACATGTCGGGTGCCCTATAGGGCCTCAGGGTAAAGACCCCTATGATACTCAGTTATAACTTATTACGTCTTCGACAGTAATCATGGGAAAATGCTTACCTATCTTAATTTATTGTCCTTAATAGTTAATAATCAGGTGTTCATAACAGTACTGTTAGGTACCTACTTGTTGTTTTAAAGATATATAAATTACAAAGCCGGTTAAGTGGATATCGCTCTGATGTACAGTAGGTTACAAGTGGGAAAATGTATAATGGATTGTATTAAACTTGAATTCAATAATATAAAATCATTGTACATATAAGAAAAACAATTCTGAGCGGAGACGGTTTATCAGTCTGGATTTTTTAAATTTTTATTACCTATTTATTATAGACTTTAAGTAGCATTAATATTATAATATTATAATTTTTTATTCGTTGCTACGGTGATAAATTCGAAAAATGACCTATTTAAAGTACCATCTTGATCCAATTTGCTAAAAGATAAGGTACTATACGTTGAAATCGAAACACTCCTTCTGGTAGAAATGTTGTATACAGGATATAAAAAAAAAAAAAATTGTAAAACCACTAGCTTCCTCGCTCCGCTCAGAATCTAAAATACTCAAATGTACCATGCACAGTGGCGTATTTAGGGGGGAGGCCCCCCTAGGCCAGAGCCCCCATAGTGAAATTGCAGGTTCAATTAAAGCATTTCATGTATATCTACACTGTTTACAGTTTTTCAGCATGATTAATTTAGCCGGTTGATTAAAATCGTTTTTGAAGAATCAACAAGGAAATTATTGTCAGGACTTGCTTTGATGACTTTGAATGTTAAATTCACAGTAAGATAACATATTAAAATATATATATTATATATATAAAATTGTCAATATTTTTTTGAAAAAGAATTAAAAATTAATTTTACATAATAATAATAAAATTAAATTGCATAATTTTTATTTGTATTATTTATGTCATAATTATAACCACCCAGCTCCCTAAAATATATATAATTATTATAACTAATAACTATATTTATTTTATCTATAAAGCTATAGTATAGTCGTGCTATGCTTAACTAGTGATGAATTGCCAAAATTGGCCCGTAGTGAAAATAATTTGTATACATATACGCCACTGACCGTGCACTTAATACTATAGTAAATTTTGTGTATTAAACTAATATGTACAAATGTACGATAAAAATTATATAGTAAATAAATAAATAAAAGTTTTATGTTAAATCTTAATAAACCGTTTTAAGCGCACATATAGACATAGGGAGGTAAGGAGATATCTATTCTAATATAGTTGAAATAACGTAGAATGTATCTACACTATCCTCAATACTTAACCTATATAGCCATATAGGTACGTTTACCAGGCTATACATTATAATTTATAATACCACAGTCCACAATAGACAGTATTTTCACCTATTCTGTGCTTATACTATATTATTTTTGAAATTATAAATTATTGAATATAAGATACAATTTAATATTATAAATAGGATATAGCTACCTAATAATAATTTATTTTTATTTTTGTGTAGGTTTATACTTTATACTTTATGAGATTACATTATAGGTATTTATTATAGCTTTGTTTCCAACAAGAATTTATAGTATTAGCATTGATTATAAATATTTATAATCAATGGTATTGTTTTTCCGAGTCAGTGGTACACATACATATTACATATACATGTACATAGGTCATAGGTACATTGTTTAATTTAGCTGCAGCAGTATTGGTACCCGTACCATCATGTCGATGCACTGCAGTGGCTACATAGATATTTTAAAGGTCCCACACTTTCATTAAACTGTCTAATAGTAGGTAATATCTAAATAATATGTTCAATGTTGTATACTGTATAGGTAGTAGGTACACCGTTGTGTATCATGAATCATGATATAATATATATTATATATCGTGTAGGTACACTATACGGTAAAAAAAGATTATTTTATTCCCCCCTTCCCTAGTTCTCTCACAAGGGTTTTGTACGCCGCTGACGGCACTCGACACTATACAGCAGGACGTGTGTTCTGTAATTCCGCCGTTATATTTTATATATTATATCATAGGTACCAAATTCTTGGTATTATCACAGAATAGATACAATATTATCATTGATTATAAAAATGGTAGGTATTGTATTTTATAGCATTACGTTATATAGGCGTTAGCCGTCAGGTGATTAGACGCAGATAAAAAAGGTTGCACCTAAAAACCCAACACTTATAATTTCGATTCCAAAAAGTCTATAGACAAAAACCACAAGCACTTACTATATCGATTCATTGTATAGCAAAATACTGCACACTATTTTTAGTCTACAGTGCAGACGTATATTTCATTATTACCTACGCATATAATATTATCACAGATTAGTCCGTGAATATTATTATACATGTCAAGAACTTCTACCAAGTTTACAAAGAAGGTTGGGTAGAACTCGGTAGAAGCACTAAATTTTATTTTAGATTGTGATAATCTAACCATTCAAAATGGAAAAAAAGACGTGTTTCTTTATTTTTAACAGGCAATTTCTTTATAACAATTTCAAAATTTTTAAACACGCTTGGTAACCACTATATATAAATGGATTTTTTCTGATAAACCTTTTTTATTTGAAAATGTTGATAGTCAAATCATCAATTTTGGTTCGGTAGTTTATTAACTGTGGTCCTTTAAGAAAATAATTTAATTCAAGAAAAAAATATCAGATATTATTGAAAAATGTGTCCATTAACAGGTTAACAAAAACTGTCCACTGATCTATTTTACAATATTTTCCGGACCGAAATAATATTCAATCCGCCTTTGATCAAACATTTTTTTTACGAAAATTTCAAGTATCTAGTTAATATTATAGTATTTTTAAATATTACAGAAGATTTTTGATTAGATAGTGTAATGAATATGTAGTGAAATGTATGAAAGTATGTATGGTTATATTATCTTATATTATTATGGTTACACCTTACCCAGGTCGACTTTAACTGAATTATTTTTGACTTTAGTAGACTAGGTACAAAATAATATAATTTCTTGAGTGATTTAGAATTGGAGACAATAGTACCTATACTGTATACCTATTACCTAATTGATACAATAGTATCAAACTCCGCGAATCTGCGATATAGGATCGGCGGGTGCTTGATTGCTTGAATACATTATTTTGTACCTTTTTTTACAAAACTGTCAGTCATTAGAGATAAAGGTAGATTAATGACCTGTACCATTGGCAGACAGCAATTTGTATTTTATGGTGGGAGTGGTGGGGACATCAGGACTATCCCTTATGGTTCATGACAATTTTTATTTGGTGACTTGGACACTTGGTGTTTAGACTTCCGTAGAGCCGATTCCACTTTTTTTTGTTAATATTCTAACAATATTTTTGGTATATTTGAACAAATATTACCATGGAACCAAATCATGGTGTGTAATAGGTATAGTATACTATTTTGTACACATTATTAATTTTAACTAATTAATTGTAGACAATGGAAATGGCATCAACGACGAACCAGTTGATGGCTGAAGACCCTGAGGTCTTCCTCTATCTAGAGAAATTCCCGGAATTCGTGGGCGATCAAGGGTTTTCATCGACGATAGAGGATATGCATTTTACCAGCATTCCATTTCCATGAGAAGAGATATAAGGTTGGTAATAACTTATATTTTAAAATTAAAACAGTTTATTTTTATATTTTATCTAAAAAAAAAAAGCGAGACAGTACGTTATTGCTCTGCTGTGTAGTAGGTGTCGAGTACTCGAGTGATACGTATTTTAATATACTCAGTAAAAAAAGTATTAAATTACCTAATCAAATACTTTAAAAGAGTATTTATAGAAAGTTTAAAAATTTTTATAAATTAATTTACCTTACAAATCAACTGAACCAATTTTCATGTTTTTTGTTAATTTTAGATTTATAGCATTTTATATCGTATCATTTGGTGTAACTATAAAATACTCATATTATGTTTTCTTTGTCAAAGTATTTGAATTTTCGGTTGAGTATAATTAACAGTAAAAAATAAATATTATCATAAATCCTTTGTCTAAGTCCTTTTTTTTTTTTTAAGTATTTAGAATACGTGTAGGTACCTATTTGAGTTATTTTACTCTTACTTTACAAGACTGAAAGTGTTAAATAATTGTACCTATGCGATGAACAACGACTATGAGAGAAAAAACGATCTGTTGACGTATACTTCTGATGATATTTTATCATGTTTACCTGTTCCGTAATGTTCTCTTTAAATTGGAAAAAATTTAAAATTAAAAAATTCTTATTGGTGTTGGTATTAGACTTTCTAAGATAACCCTTTAATAAAAAATTAATTTTACTTTTACATACAAAGCGTGCTCAATCCCATTTCTTCATTTAACGTCCCTGGCCTGCCATAAATCTTAAATATGAGTGCGGCTGTATCATTTAGTAATACTCTAAGGGTTTTATTCGGGTGGCGGCTCAGCTGCTGGGCTATAGTATCTAGGCACAAACTGGGTGCGCGCACGTTATGTCAAAAGTAAACGGTACCAATGGGCGACGACCAAAAATTAATAGTGCGATTACTAAATGCTCAAAACACTTTGCAGTTTGCACATTAGACTTTGATTCTTTATTATGAAGCTTAATTTAAACAATAATAAATAAAACAAAAACTTTTTAGATTCTGAGCGAAGTGATGAATGTATTTTACAATGATGTGTTTTTATTTTTTTTTTTTGTGTCTGTCATCACCTTTTAGGACAGTAAAAATGCTTGGATTTTCTTCAACAGTAACTTTTCTGATAGGAAAGTGAATCTAGTTGGTACTTTGGGGGGTCAAAAGTAAAAATTTCCCAGTAGTTTTCAAAGGCGACATGAAAAATAAAAGAAAAATTAAGGAAAAACGGGAATTTTTACGCAAAATCAATTTTTAACAAAATTGATTTTGGTTTTTAGTGTAACTCTAAAACAAATGACCATATATGCATCACATTTTCACTGGTTGTTTATATTTACATTTTCTATACACGATAAAAGTTTGAAAATAATTTGACTCTTTTTGAGCTGTTTACGGACATTATCAGTTTTCAATTTTTTTTATCTATAAATATCAATAAAATTTTATTTGTTGGGTAAAAATGCGTGAAAATTTGATGCAAGACTCCTGATATAATGTTACAATAGCAGTTGAAAAATATTAAAAATACATAGGCACAATTTTTTTTTGTAAGCATTTAAAGTTCAAATTTTAAAAAATTTATCAAATTTAAAATGTAATAATTATTTTGTGGTTAAAAATTTATAAAATGTTCAACTTTTATAGCTAAGGATTGAAAATTTAAAACAAGGTTCCACGTAAATAGGTTATATTATATAAATTACTTTATTCACAATAATATCATCAAATATACTTGGTAATATCATAAGCTGACTGACCGTTTTCGCTCAGAATCGTTTTTCTTATACAATGATATTATATATCATTGAATTCAAATTTAACACCATCCATTACATTGACCCACTTGTAACCTACTGTACAGCAGAGCGACATCCACATACCTACCTTTTTTAAAATTGGTTATATTTAAAATATTATTACATGGTTTGGATTAGAATTTTTGAAATCTAAGTTCAATGTGCCCAATAAGAATCTTTTTTCCCATAAAATAAAAATGATCGAAATCGAATCACTACAATGCGTAAGCTAAAAGTTTTTCCTGTAAGGTATGTGTTCTGACCTTCTTAATAATGAATTTATTCAGATTCTTTAGATTTTTTTTACTACGCTTAAGAAATGTCCTGTGGCAATACAAATTTCTGTATTTCAAATGAGTTCTCTCCTTTGACCTTTTATACCATAAATTATATATCAGATTTTTTTTCTAAGAATGTTGACGTATCAAAATAAAAATGCGAACGAGAAGTTTCCGAGTTATTTCACTTTGTGTACAAGGAAAATTGGTCCATGGTAATGGGTATGGAAGATATGGAGGATATTTGATTTTAATTTTAGTAACCAATATTAATCTATATTCTATTAAAATTTATAATTTATACAATTTGTATAGTCAAAGTAAATAATAAATACTAGATCTAATAATATTACTTCTATAACATATTTCTGTAAACGTTTTTTATGTGACTAGGTATCCACTCTGCTCAGAATTTAAAATTATTTATTATTAGAGCGTCGAGTGTTACTGCTGGGTAGCTACTCCCCTCACGACTTCACCGTCAACTGTATATATTTTTTTTTGTCAGCTCATATGCTCATTGTATCTACCATACAGATTGTATATTTTCAAATAAATGTTATAAAAACAAAAAATATATTATTATTAATTACATGAATGCAGTATATTTTAATAAAAATAGTTATATTTTATTGAATGCAGGTATTTAAGATGTGAAAGAAGAAGATACGGCTGTACGGTAAAAGGCAAAATGTTTACACGGGACGGAGCACAAATTATCACATCTCCAGGCGATGACCACAACCATGAACCTGCACCTCGATATGCATTAGGTGTTCGACAGTTTTTTAATAGATTGAGAGAGAGAGGCGTAGACGAAAATATTGCACCACACATAATTGTGGATCAGGAAACTCAAATGTAAGAACAATAAAAATAACTATGGATTGGATGTAAATATTTATAAATATATAATATACATCAACTAGGGAACCAGAAGCAGCAATGGAGATTGGACGACCCGCAGCCATCCGTGCTATAGCAAGAGCCAGGCGTCGTATTAGTCCACCAGTTCCTGAATCATTGAGCAATTGGTCAAATATTTTGAGCTCGATTGAATGGAGTCAGAGACTATTGTACGTCAACGGCGCACTAGATCAGTTTTACCAAGGACCTTTGGAAGTGCTCAGAGATGATGGTACCGTTC
>NW_021770117.1:7209-7413 GCF_005508785.2 Acyrthosiphon pisum | reverse complement strand
CAAGGTTAAATAATATTGCAGCAGATGCGTGGGTATTAGACTCAGGCGCGTCAGATCATATGAGCGCGAATCGAGAGTGGTTTTCAAGTTATGAACCATTAAACAACACGCAACAAATCACAATAGGTGATGGATAGTGCCGCAATAACCGGGTGTGTTGCGTGTGTCAAACAACCCATAATGGGGGGCCCAAAGATAAACATT
>NW_021770117.1:2729-7109 GCF_005508785.2 Acyrthosiphon pisum | reverse complement strand
TTAAAATATTATATAGAAAGAAAAAAATGAAAACCTTTTTGGTATAATAATAGTGACTAATAAAGATTGAACAATAGATCGGTTTTGTTTTGTACACAACTATACAACATTATCATACATTTGCAGCCTGTATAAGGTGTATAACCGAAATTAAAAATAGAAAAATAAGACTAAAAAGGTGGAGATGAGTGGATATCGCTCTGCTGTACAGTAGGTTATAAGTCGGTCACTGTAATGGATGGTGTTAAATTTGAATTCAATGATATATCATTGTATTAGAAAAACGATTCTGAGCGAAAATGGTCAAACAGCCTATGATATTACGGCCAAGCGCACACGGCGCAACTGTTTTGGGACAAAAGTTGCAAATCAGTTGCACTCGCAACTGTTTTGCGACGTTGGTATCGTATAGCTGTGGCGTCCGCACACGAAGCGATAAAACTAAAATTAGTTTGCAATCAGTTTACAATCGGTTGTACACAATCGTTTCCCGCGGTTGCAGTTGCGTTGTTGTTATAATTAATCACGTGTAGACGTGTTGTATTCGTGCTAATATAATATATTCAATCTGTTTTTTTTGCGATTTCTGAAAATGAGTGACAAGGAACTTAACTTAAAGTTCGTCAAGGAGGTTGAGAAGCATGAAGAGCTCTATAATTATAAACTTCCTGCGTATTCCAGGAAAGATTTGAGGAAAAAGCATGGCAAGATGTGGCTGCCCAAGTTAATATGCCAGATAGGTTTGAAAAGTTCAGTAATTTATTACTAATTAAAATGTTTTGTATTTGTATTTTGTAAACGTAGAGAAAATTTGCAATCCTTAGCTATAAAAACTGAACATTTTATAATTTATTAATTACGATGGTTGATAATTTTCGAGATTTTGATAAATTTTGTCAAAATGCGATCTTTAAATGCTTATAAAAAAAAATTGTGCCTATGTATTTTTAATATTTTTCAATTGCTATTGTACTGAATGTATACATGTATAATAGACTAGGTGGGAATTTTTCATTTTTGTAATAAAATTATTATACAAATAAATAATAACTAATAAGTAGGTGCCTAAATATAAGAAGGTATTATAAATCATGGCTTCGTGGGCTCTTATATAGAGAATAGAGATGTGCTAATGCCCAGCCTTGATAACTGGTATGTTTTAAAATACACCTGGTCTTTACACATATTAGTATATAACAAATCACAACATTTAAAAACATATTGTGATTTGTACAATGATTGTACATTTTGCAATTTGTACAATGATTATTGTACACATCGCGAATTGTATAATATAACTTGTACAATCTAGTTACTTTGTACAGCAACATTGTACAATTCGCAATGTGTACAAAAATCATTGTACAAATTGCGAAATGTACAATTCCGCACTTTGTATGAAACATATATATTTAAAAATAAAAAAAAAATATAAAAAATTAAGAGTAGGTAGATGATACTATTAGGTAATTCAAAATGAATGGATTATAATATTTTTTTATGTTGGTTAAGTACCCGCATTTAATCATTATGTTAACAACGTTTTAAAACAAGTTTTAAAATAAGTCATAACTGTAAAATTATTCTGTATTCCGTTCCGGTACTGCGAATTTCCACTGCCAGGGGAGACTTGTACGAGGAGAAAGAAAATAGTTTGCCAGATAATTCCTCAAAGTAGTCGCTGAAGAACCCTCGTGTATAGACATATCTCGTACTCGTATGTTGGTTGGTACTTCCGCGGTCTCGTCCATTTGTGCTGTGTCGTGGGGTCTGTACTCAATTCCTTCTCGTTTCCGTACGAAATTGTGAAGGATGCAGGCAGATTTTATTATATCATTCACTGTTGTTGGATCACGACATCGTATGGGCCCATTCAACACCGCAAACTTTTCTTCTGCCATACTAAACACACATTCAATAGATTTTCTTCCGCGGCTCAATCTATAATTAAATATTCTCTTCGTATTATCAAGGGTTCTACTTGAATAGGGTCTCAATAAGTTTCGAGACAGTGGAAACGCTTCATCTCCGACAAAGTAGTAAGGAAATGGAGTGTTACTTTCATCATGTCGTAATGAGGAGGGTGAGGGGATGTTAGAACCCCCATGGGTCATCCAGTAGTTCATTGCACATGCTTTAAAAATTCCTCCGTCACTGTTACGTCCAGCAAAACCCGGCTCAATGATGGCGAAAAGGCCACCTGCGTCACAGCATGCCATAAGTACTGTAGAGTGAAAATGTTTATAATTAAAATTTTCAGAACCTGTGTGTGGAAATTTCTCAATTCGAATGTGCTTCCCGTCCAAGGCACCAATGCAATTGGGAAGGTTCCATAGTAGCTCAAAACGATCAGCAATGTGTTTAAATTGATCTTGTGTTGGTACAGGCATATGAATATCTTTCAGTACATTCCAGATGATCACTGTAGTTTCCCTGATAATCTTTCTGACTGTGCTTTCACCTCTGGCAAAATATAACGAAAGCGCAACAAATGTTCCACCAGTAGCCAAATACCTGTAATAATACGAATTTAAATACAACGTTCTACAACTTTATCGATGATAAATATTTATTTATTTTCCTACATATCATAATATATTATATCGTAGCTGGCCATATGGAAAATTATATTTGGCATCACCTATACATGGTATAACTTTTGAAAGATTAGGAGGTTAAAACTAAAACTAAAACCAAACATTTTTACGAGCGTCTAAATTTTAAATTTGTACGATACTAAAAATTTAAAAATTCACACGTAAGGTTAGGTTATACAGTATAGGTTATATCAGTGTTTCTCAAACTTTTTACTGAGGCGACCCCCTTTTTAAATTTCAATTTTTTAGCGAGCCCTACATATATATTTTTTACATACTTGTATGATTTAAATAATTTGATTGCGACCCTAAATAATAAGTTGGCGATCCCCAAAAGGGTCGCGACCCCAGGTTGAGAAATACTGGGTTATATTATATATTATAGTGACCTATTCTATGACCGGGGTTCACTTCACCCCAACTGTACAACACAGCGAGTTTCTGATTTTTTTTTTGATTTTAGCTGCTGAATGCAAAGAGAAGCGGCGAAATCTACGTACAGTTTTTATGCGTAAAATGAAACCGCCACCAAGTGGAGCTGGAGCAAAAAAAAAGGCATACTATTTGGAAAACGCCATGCATTTTTGTTTGCCATTTATAAAAACATCCGCTCCTCCATCAACCGGAAATTTGCCACCAGTACCTCTCAACTCACCTGGTGAAGTTGTAGAAAACACAGAAATATTTGAGGATAGTGCATCTCAAGTGGATTTGTCACAAGAATTTGTACCTACACAAACATTATTCCCTGACTCTCCAGTAATATCACCGTTTCAACTTAGTAATTCAACCGAGAATTTAGGACCATCTCAACAAACAATTGATCCACCGGTACAGTTATCATCGTTCACTCAAGCCAGGAAAAAATGTACTTTGAAAAAAAAAACATCAGCAGCAGACGCAGATCGTTCTGTAACTGAATATTTTAATGCCAAGCGAGCAAGGTTGCAGATAAATGAAGCAGAGAATAGCTCTCAAAAAATTGATAGACAACAAGGTATCAAAATGTTTCTACTCAGTCTAATACCAGAATTGGAAGATCTAAGTGATTCTCAAATCAAATTATTCAAACGACGAGTTTTTAACATTATTGACGATATATCAACTCCGCTGCAGTACCAGCCACAGGTTGTCAGTTTGGCACGAGCGCTTAGCACATCAAAATTTGCAGTACGTAAAAAGTTGTTTGGCGAAACACGACATTGTGTGTTCGGCCAACGACGACGAGTTCATGTGCAGTAGTTGTATAATAGGTAAACAGAGTCGTAAAACATTTAGTAAAAGTAACACAGAATATTTCAATGTGAATGATCTAATTCACGCAGACTTATGTGGACCGATGGAGACTAGCTCCATAGGTAAATCGAAATACTTCCTATTATTCAAGGACGACTACTCGCATTACAGGACGGTATATTTTATTAAAAATAAATATGAAGTAAAAAATATTTTGGAAACATTTATAAAAAGTGTTGAAACAGAAACAGGTTCTAAGGTTACAATATTAAGAACGGATAACGGGTTAGAATTCGTGAATAAAGAAATTACAGGTATTTTGCAAAAATATGGCATACGACACCAATAGGCAGTTCCATATACGCCGGAACAAAATGGAAAAGTCGAACGAGAGAATCGTACAATCGTTGAATCAGCAAAGACAATGATTTGTGCGAAAAATCTGGATGTCTCACTCTGGGCAGAAGCTGTAAACACAGCTGTTTACACGCTAAATCGGACAGGTACTAGTTCGGTTAAGAATTGCTCGCCATACGAGTTATATTAC
>NW_021770117.1:2009-2679 GCF_005508785.2 Acyrthosiphon pisum | reverse complement strand
ATTTTACGTTTATACGCATGCGCGCAACACTACTATAATGCCGCGTGGAGGACCATTTTTGTTATTTTTTTGTACTTACGTATTCTAACCTATTAAAAACGACTTTACGTTACCCTGTGACCAACTTGAGGTGGTGTTGCACAGCAAGTCGGGGGATATTTTCGATTTGCGGAGCGGAGCGACGGCGCCGAGGAGCGTAGCGACGAGTGCCGCTAGCATGGCATCACTGTACGATGTTTTTTCAAATTGGTGGCCCACTACAACAAAAATGCAATTTTCTGAATTTGACATCGAGTATAGCGACCGGAGCCGGCAGGCGAAGGGAGGTCCCTTGAGTGTGGCGACCGGAGCCACTAGAAATGTGTTACTTTAATTAACAAGGTTTAAATTACTTGTTAGGTCATCCGTCTGCCCGCAGGGCAGGTATGCTCTCCCCCCGCGACCCCGAAGGGGTCGCCACCCCTCTCCCTCCCCCCCAGGTTTGCTATTTAAGCCCCGGGGGGTTTGGGGGCCGAGCCCCCATCCTACGAGAGGTCCGCAGGACCTCGAGTTTGGTGACCGGAGCCGGTAGGCGTAGGGAGCCTCTAAAACTTATATTACTGGTCATCGAGTATACCGACCGGAGCCGGGAAGGCGAAGGGAGGTCCCCTTGAGTGTGGCGACCGGAGCC
>NW_021770117.1:0-1221 GCF_005508785.2 Acyrthosiphon pisum | reverse complement strand
GTCGATTCATCGGGTAATTTTAGTTTAATATACTTTTCAAAAAAATTGTTAAATTCTGCGTTTTTTAATTTCCATAAAGGGATGTCATTTGCTACCATAAACGTTGTTAAATTGTTGTTAAACTCATTTAAATGTTTGTTATTTGTTCTAGCTTGAGTAAACGATTTTTGAATAAATTGTTGACTGACCTGTTCTTTATTAGATTTCAACTTATAGTTTCCGATGCGTTTTAAAGTTTATAAATGTTGTGTAACCTGTGATTTTCTTTTACGTGACACGTTTATACCCATGTCCCACGCATGTCCCAGAAATCAAATTATGAAATATATATTTATCATATATATTCATTATTAATGATTATAACCATATTAATTTCTCAAATTTGAATGAAATGACCTCTTATAAAATTTAAAGTTAAGAACATTATCTATAGGGCATCTCATAAGCGTTTTATTATATTTTAATTTTAAAGCAAGTTATGAGTATTTTAAAATCGTAAGTATTGTACATCTTAAAAAAACTCATAACTAGCTTTAAAATTAAAATATAATAAAATGCCTATGAGATACCCTAGATAATGTTATTAACTTTAAATTTTATAAGAGGTCATTTCACTCGAATGTGAGAAATTAATATGGTTATAACTTATAATCATTATTGTGAACATACAATTTTCTATGTCGCGCGTGGGTCAGAGAGATAACAAATACTATGCTGACATCCTCTTAAGGGGGCGCACTAGTAGACAAATATGGCATGAAAACATGGTTTCGTAATTCCAGGAATACGGCTTATTGAAGCGTTTTACAGTATAAATACCTATTACGAAAATTTTAGAGGAGAGTTTTCGATATTTTTATTAATAATTAGTTACCTAAATAATTAATACCCACAAATAATAATTATTATTATTTTAACTTTAGTGTCTAACTATAATTATAATAAACTATACAACTAAATCTAACCTAATATACAAGTAGTGTCAAGTACAGTAAACTCTTAATTATCCGTGGTGCAGGGTAGCTGCACGGTCCACGGTCCACGGTTAATCGAATCCCGCGGTTAGACCAAAATTGAAACAAAAATACTATTATTATATTATGACGTAATATTAAACAGTATTCAAAGAAAATTAGATAAGTATTTAGTAAGTACGCGTTGTAGTTTTATTTTACACATAAAAGTTGTGAAAATGTGTTCATTTTTATATTATTATACTTA
>NW_021770116.1:966-1128 GCF_005508785.2 Acyrthosiphon pisum | reverse complement strand
TTGGTTATTGGTATATATTATATAATATTGTTTTAATGTTTTTAATAAAAATTGCGAATATATTATGATTATATAGATCGGTATTAGGTAGGTACTTGAAAATAAATTATTTTCCGTATATTTTCACATGAGGTCGCCCGCAGCTGCCGGAAAGTAAAAGAC
>NW_021770116.1:0-866 GCF_005508785.2 Acyrthosiphon pisum | reverse complement strand
GTAATAATATATTATGAATATAATATTATAATAATATATGCACCAAATGTTCGGGAAATCGTTCGTCTTTCACGTTTAGTAAATAGTTCAAATTACTTAAAATCAATCGTATATTAATATTATATTTTATTCTATAGAAACTTTTTTTTTATATCTTTTTCTTTTGTTTTCTGCAGCAGGTTCCTTTCGTCTTACAACCTTTTAATAATTTATTCAATACAAAAACTATAGTTTTTTTCAATAATATGTGTGGTCAAAATTATTGGAACCAAATACAATATTATCGATAAAATCGATAAAATCGCACATAGCTTAATCCTAATTTATTTATTTTTGAATACATATTATATGGTTATAGATTAAAATATTGAAAAACGGAGTCAGATGCGGATTTTATTTTATTTTATTATGCGAGTTGCAATTATAAATGTTTTAAAAAAATTTAATTATTTTAAATTATAAATTGATAATTGTTATGTTTTAATGTTATATTTTAACTTATATTATTCAATTGCTATATGATATAAAAAAATATATTTGTTAAATTATTAATTTTAGATGAGTATAGTTTAAATTAGTAAATAATAGTAAATAAAGTAAAAGTAAAATGGTATACAGTGTACATTATGATAAAAGTTCAATAAAATTGTTTTTTGTAATTTATAAATTAGAAACTAAAAAGACACATTCCTTCTATATGTGATTTACATACTAATTAAAAAAAAAATAGATTTACTTTTTAAACTGAGTTAAGTTAATATTTTTTTCTATATTAACTTTTAACTTATCGATCTTGTGTCCTCTTAACTTAACTTAACTTGAGTTAATTATTTTCATTAACTTGCCCACCTTTGCATGTGATTCAC
>NW_021770115.1:26481-27765 GCF_005508785.2 Acyrthosiphon pisum | reverse complement strand
CTTTCATTCATCTGAATTATATAAAATGTTAAGAGTACTTGATATTGACAATTTATACAAAAAGCAAGCAATTTGCTTCATCTTCAAAAATAATTTATTTAATATTAAAAATCAAACATACACATGGACGTAAATAGGGTCCTCAAACTGATATTGTAACAATATATCAGGAGCTTTGTATTAAATTTATACACTTTTTGGCCCAACAGATAAAACTTTATTGATATTTATAGAAAAAAAAAACTAAAAAAATTGAAAACTTACAATGTCCGTAAACAGCTCAAAAAGAGTCAAATTATTTTAAAAATTTTATCGTATATATAAAATGCTAATATTAACATTCAGTGAAATTTTCAAGTTTCTACAGTCACTCGTTTTTTAATTACAACAAAATAAGAAAATTGTTACGTAAGAAATCGAGTGAATATCAAATGTTGTAAAAATATGAATTTCAAACGCCCATAAAAGTTTAATTTGAGTTTCTTATAGATATTTTTTGTTTGATAAAGGTAGATAATATTATAAGGAATCTTGTATTACATTTTAAATTCTTAGATTTAAAAAGAAAAATTTTTATGAATTTCTAACTCGAAATAATTTGCAAATTTTCGTGATTTTTCCATATTTTGTCAATTTTTGAATTTTAAATGCTTAAAAAAAAAAACTGTGACTAACGATTTTTAATATTTTTCATCTGCCTTTGAAACAATATACTAGGAGCCTTCTATTAAATTTTCAAGCTTTTTTATTCAACAAATAAAATTTTATTGATATTTTTAGAAAAAAAACTAAAAAAAAATGGAAAATAAAAATGTCCGTAAAGAGCTCAAAATACATCAAAATATTTTGAAAATGTTATGGTGTATAGAAAATGCTAAGATAAACATTCAGTCAAAATTTCATGTATCTACGGTAATTTTTTTTAAAGTTACACCAAAAACCAAATTCAATTTTGTGAAAAATCGATTTTGCGTAAAAATTCCCGTTTTTCCTTAATTTTTCTTTTGTTTTTCCCGGCGCTTTTGAAAACCACTGGGAAATTTAAATTTTGACCTCCCCAATGCACCAACGATTTTCACTTTCTGATCGAACAAGATACTGAAGTTGAAAATCGTAGCATTATTTCGACTACTTATCGTGTACACAGACACTAAAAAAAAAAATAAAAAAAAAATAAAAAAAAATAAAAAAACACACATCATTGTAAAATCAATACATTCATCGTTCCACTCAGAATCTAAAATCAAAATCTTTTTTTGTCACATTTAAAAGTTAAAAATGAAA
>NW_021770115.1:19710-25626 GCF_005508785.2 Acyrthosiphon pisum | reverse complement strand
AATTAGCTTATTGAATATTTTATTTTAAAATTACTTTTGAACTTAAGTTATTTGCTTCATATTCATATCATTCATCGTAGGTATTTGTCTTAAATGTAAATGTTTTGTTGCATTTTTGACATTTTATTGGTTACACTTTAGTATTAGTTTGTTGTATGTTATGTTTCTCTGATAGATGTCTTTTAAGGGTATGATAATATTTATACGTAATACCACAATCATCACAATTAAAATCCTATAAAATATCAAATATCGAACATGCCAAGTATAACATTAAAATAAAAATTCACAATTGTTGTACTTTGTAATTTGTTATTAAAATTAATAATATAGACGCCATATTAATTAGTCATTACACAGATACATATATAGAGTTTCATACTACACATAATATATTTTGTAAAACACACAAAGAGATCTTCTCAATGAGTAATATAAATTATAGCAATATACATTAAAAAAGGTGGGTAAGTGGATGTCGCTCTGCTGTACAGTAGATTACAAGTGGGTCACTGTATAATGGATGGTATTAAATTTGAATTCAATGATATAATATCATTGTATAAGAAAAACGATTCTGAGCGGAGACGGTATATCATTCTAGGTATAAGACATAATATTATATTATAGTCTATACTCTATAGTATTTAAAAAAAAATTGACCTATAATAGGTACCTATAATAAATTCCAAATTAATCATATCATAATATCTATTAGGTACTTATAACGCGTTATACATCAACAAAAAACCGTGATACTATCATAGATATATAATAGTATACTTTAGAAGTTTCAAGTATACCCAAGAATAATATTATACAATCGTAACAAAATAACTAAAATAGTTATTCCCGGTTTTTTAATATGTGATTTCGTCCAAATTTGAGCTTAAAATGACTATAAAAATAAATTGTGCTTATGTATTTTTTTAGATTTTTTGGTAACAGAATTAACTACTTCGGTGGAATCTTGTTTTACATTTTTAATCCTTAGATATAAAAATTGAACATTTTATAAATTTTTGACTACGAAATTATTATTAAATTTTAAATTTGATAAATTTTGTCAAAATTCGATCTTTAAATGCTTATAAAAAAAATTGTGCCTATGTATTTTTAATATTTTTCAACTGCTATTGTAACAATATATTAGGAGCCTTGTATTACATTTTTACACTTTTTGGCCGAACAGATAAAACTTTATTGATATTTATAGAAAAAAAAACTAAAAAAATTGAAATCTGACCATGTCCGTAAACAGCTCAAAAAGAGTCAAATTATTTTAAAAATTTCATCGTATATAGAAAATACTAATATAAAAATTCAGTGAAATTTTCAAGTATCTACAGTCATTTTTTTTAAAGTTACACCAAAAACCAAATTCAATTTTGTGAAAAATCGATTTTGCGTAAAAATTCCCGTTTTTCCTTAATTTTTCTTTTGTTTTTCTTGGCGCTTTTGAAAACTACTGGGAAATTTAAATTTTGACCTCCCCAATGCACCAACGATATTCACTTTCTGATCGAACAAGATACTGAAGTTGAAAATCGTAGCATTATTTCGACTACTTATCGTGTACACAGACACTAAAAAAAAAAAATAAAAAAAAAATAAAAAAAAATAAAAAAACACACATCATTGTAAAATCAATACATTCATCGTTCCACTCAGAATCTAAAATCAAAATCTTTTTTTGTCACATTTAAAAGTTAAAAATGAAATAATTATTATCATCTAGTGACTATAATATAGGTAATAACTATTATTTCCGACTAGATTATTATCAATAGGTATTGTAAAAAAATAATTTTAAAATTGTATTTAAATACAGATACAAATACACTCATAGTAAAAAGTAATTAAAACAAATTAAAATATTTGTTATGAATTAAAACACCTTTTAATTTTAGTAATTTATTATTAAGTACAAGTAGGTATGCAAAATTGATTTTGTAATTACTAATTTAAAATTGTTATGTCACACATTATTATAAGTGTCATACTGTCATTATAAGTTATCTTCATACTACTGTAATTTAAAATTGAACAATTAAAACAAATAAAATCTTATTATATTTTAATTCTGAAATACTTCAACAATTACAAGTGAAAAGTAATCTAAAATATGATTTTTTGAATTTTTAAAAGTATTAATAAACTAGGCAAGTATTTGATTTTTAATTAAAAATATATCCAAGAAAGTATTTCAATTACCTACCTAATTTAAAGAGTATTCTAAATAGAATTAATATTACAATCCTTCAATCCTTCAGTGGTTAGTGGTTGGGTTAAATACTTTACTGAATATTAATATAGACATTTATTTTGTATTTTATTTTATGTATACATAAGTGTATACATAAAATAAATCATAAATATAAAGTTAATTTGGTGGTGTGGTGGTGAACATTTTTTATGTATAATTATTCCTCCCTTCCCCTTAAAATACAACCAAGTGCCGCCTACACTTAGTAGTTTGACGTGGTCCCGCGCAATGGCAGTTTGAATTCAAACAGCCTTTGCGCGGAAGCCTTGCTGTGGCTTTTCAAACAAACCCGCGACAGGAACGGGCGGCCGGCCGTTCGGAGAACCGGATTGTACAAGTTACTTGTTTTTCAATGACACGTACACACGTCTACACACGTCCGACCTAAACGGACAACCCCGTTTTTTTTTGTATTAACTTATAACAAAACGCATTGTTTCACACAGTTGTTAGTGTCGGCGACATTTGCCTTTGTTTTCTTCTAGAATAAAGCAACACCACACTTTTGTTCAGTTTTTCTATTGGTGAACCCAAGTAGTCACCCACGCGGCTCCCACCAGGTCCGCATCAAGTTATTAATATCTGTACTATAAGTACCTCATTTTAAGTGATTTCTGGTTATATGTATAGGTAGTCATTTTTATCTGTTTGTAGCTAAGAAGCGTATATACTATCTAGCTAACAGAATTATATTCTTAGCTAGATAGTATAATATTAAAGAAAATAAATGGAGTTATCTAGTAAAATATTATATTATGATTAAAAATCAGATAAGTATGTTTTTTTTTTATATATTTAACCTGAACCATTTAAAAGTCTGAGCAAGTTTCAAAATAATTTATAAACAATAAAACATTAAGAATTTTGTTAATTATAGAATAATAGATAAAAAATTGCATAGTTACATATTATAATTTATAATTTTTTTACATATCAATACAATATATTTCAATATATTAATATCTATCAATAGATAGAAAAAAATGTATACATCTTAAAAGTTAAATACTGTACAATACTGCAGTATAACACTACTGATTTTATTTTGAAAACAAATATTATTGTACACACTTTAATGACGCTTAGAGTTCATTACGTTGTTCGATATGTTTTTACATAAATTGTTTTGTCATTTAGGCTTTCCTTTAGCAAGATATTCTTTTGCTCTTCTTCCAGATGGTCAGTGGGGTGTATCCAAAAAAAAATTGGCGTTGCTCAAATAATTTTAGGTGACCTACCCACTCCTCATAATTTTGTTATACCTAGTACCTACTGATAAAACATCGCTAAATTGTATTCCTATCATGGTACATCTTCATCTATTTTACGTTTTTTTGTAAAAATCACACAACGGTACATCCACAACGGTATTGGTTTTTAGCCACTTTACAAAAAGTCAAATGTCTTTTCCAGTTTGTTTCATTTAACTTTAACCGCTTTGTACCACATAAACAAACAGCGTAATTGGAATCTGACATTATATTTTTATTATTGACAAAAAATTATAATAGTATAATAATAACCTATATAGGTACTTAATGCACTAAATTCTAATACGCCTACAACCAAGAAAACAAGAACGCACTATGCATTTAGAATTTTTCGATTTTAGTTTGTGACCAGTTACGCCTTGCAGTTTAGACAACTGACAAATTACTTCAATAAATATCCAATATTCCAAAAAATACAATATGTTTACAAATTAAAAATAGATTTTCTGTGAAACTAGGGGAAGCCGCCGGAAGGTCTTGTATATTTTTGTCTTCTAAGTATACCGTCTAATAATTACGTAATGTCATAATTTGATATTTTTCTATTTTTATTTAAATTTTATAATATAATTTTCTCGGTTAGGCATTATAAAATATAAATAATAATAATTAGTTATAAATTATAATATACCTACTATCGTTTTGTTTTAATAATAAAACTAGGTACCTATATAGCCATGTATAAGTAGGTACTCACTACGACAGTACGACACTACTCCAATACTATAATTATATTAATTATATTGTAAACACAAAACAATTTAGTTCATTACTGACTACTCAACTACTGTAATATTATCCTTCTAGCAATACCCACCCAGTACCCACCTACCCACCCACCCATATTTAAGGTGTTGCTTGAGCAACACTTGGACCCTAGGTTACACGCCACTGCAGATGGTACCCTTTTTGAGTTACTTCTTGTTTTCTACTACTTATTGAAGTATGTATTTTTCCCTTTCTTCTATTCAGTGAAGCTGTTGTCTTATTTACTGAATGAATAAATCCTACAAATTGTTGACTATTTTTTTTTTTTAATATTTTTTTTTGCTATACGATATAAAAAAATATATTTGTTAAATTATTAATTTGAGATGAGTATAGTTTAAATTAGTAAATAATAGTACAGTAAAAGTAAAAGGGTATACAGTGTACATTATGATAAGTTCAATAAAATTGCTTTTTATAATTTATTAATTATGTACTAGAAAGACACATTCACTCTTTATATGATTTACATACTAATTACTTAATACTAAATACTTACTAAATACTTTTTTGATACTGAGATAAGTTAATATTTTTTTCCATATTAACTTTTAACTTATCGATCTTGTATCCTCTTAACTTAACTTACCTTGAGTTAATTATTTTCATTAACTTGCCCACCTTTGATCAATTAATATCAATTAATATTAATATCAATACAATATTACTAGTAGGTAATTATATAAATTTAAAATAAAATAAATATTAGGTATAAAATATAAGATCAGAATTGGCAATGATAGGGTTTGAATCATACCTTGCATTCTTGACCATTCAGCTTGAACTGCAGTTACTTCTATGTTTAAAATATCACTATTGGATTCTATATTTTCTATAGAAGTGTCATTATTGAATGATGCATAATTTGATGTTATAGGAGAGACTTGGTTAGAAACGGCAGTTCCTTTTTTATAATTTTCTGAGTTTTGACAAGTGAAAGAGTCATTCTGCAGTGTAAACATCATCTCATTGGAAGTATTTTTGTACAAATTATGTTCATCTAAATTCTGAGATGTACAAGTCATGGTTTTACTTAAAACATTTTGTGATTGATTTTCTTTCAATCCTGAAAAGAAATCTTGTTTAATGCACTTTTTTAATACCCAAAGCTAATATTCCAAGTTCATGGCGCTCATTCAATGTGACAGGAGGAGCATTTGGTAATTGTATTTTAATATTTTTATGTATCCATGCCTGATGTTTGCAAAAGTAACCAGAAAGACACATTTTACATGTACAAAGACCATTTTCTATGTTTATTGAATAACATTTTTTAGATTCTGAGTGGAACGATGAATGTATTGATTTTACAATGATGTGTGTTTTTTTTTTTTTTTTGTGTGTACACGATAAGTAGTCGAAATAATGCTTCGATTTTCAACTTCAGTATCTTGTTCGATTGGAAAGTGAATATCGTTGATGCATTGGGTAGGTCAAAATTTAAAATTCACAGTAATTTTCAAAAGCGCCAAGAAAAACCAAAGAAAATTAAGGAAAAACGGGAATTTTTACGCAAAATCGATTTTACACAAAATTGAATTTGGTTTTTGGTGTAACTTTAAAACAAATGACCGTAGATACATGAAATTTTCAATGGTTGTTTATATTTCT
>NW_021770115.1:9177-18771 GCF_005508785.2 Acyrthosiphon pisum | reverse complement strand
GAATTCAAATTTAATACCATCCATTATACAGTGACCCACTTGATAATCTACTGTACAGCAGAGCGACATCCACTTACCCACCTTTTTTAATGTATATTGCTATAATTTATATTACTCATTGAGAAGATCTCTTTGTGTGTTTTACAAAATATATTATGTGTAGTATGAAACTCTATATATGTATCTGTGTAATGACTAATTAATATGGCGTCTATATTATTAATTTTAATAACAAATTACAAAGTACAACAATTGTGAATTTTTATTTTAATGTTATACTTGGCATGTTCGATATTTGATATTTTATAGGATTTTAATTGTGATGATTGTGGTATTACGTATAAATATTATCATACCCTTAAAAGACATCTATCAGAGAAACATAACATACAACAAACTAATACTAAAGTGTAACCAATAAAATGTCAAAAATGCAACAAAACATTTACATTTAAGACAAATACGATGAATGATATGAATATGAAGCAAATAACTTAAGTTCAAAAGTAATTTTAAAATAAAATATTCAATAAGCTAATTTGTTTATAAAATTTAAATTTATAGTCTGTAAAAAATATCAAAAATGACAGTTTTCTAAAACCAGAAATGTTTCAAAAAACAAGTCAACCTATGCATTATAATTTGGAGGTATTAATAATTTTAAGTTAAAATAAATTTAATAAATATACCGTGTATCTCTTAAAATAATATATTTTAATTTTTGTCCAATTTTCTCTTTTTTATAGTTATATTTTATTTAAATATGTATAAAATATTAATTTTAGAGTATAGTTCCTGATGGATATGACTATACAGTAATTGAATATACAAGCTTAGGAGAGGAACAATTCATCGCTAAGTTTAATATTAACAGTTTTGGCGTTGCTGATATAAATTCTTGGTTATTAACTATGAGAGAAAAAAGTAAAATAACATTTTTGGCCACAAGTGTAAGAAACTCTAAATCTTCTGAAATTATTTATAAGGTAAAAATTGTAAAATATTAAGAAACTATAAATACAATTTAAAATTGTGCTAGTAATTCTTATTCTAATATGATATATATTATATATTTGTTATATTGTTGAAGAAACGTTTTCGATGTCATCATAATACAAGACCAAAAATAGGTACTACTCCAAGTCAAAAACATTACAATTGTAAAGCTACTTTAGGATTGAAAATTATGAAAGACTTGAGGTTTGTGAAATATGTGTAAATATTAATTTTAAAGTAACTTAAAATTTTAACATTTGTTTAATGTCTATACACAGAGATGATGAAGTTGATTTGAAAAATAATTTATAAACCAAAGCAGAAATTGTATTAAAACACACACATAATCATGAAATTTTAAGGGCTGAAGTTCTTAAACACAGAATTCCATTGGATGAAGTAAAATCTAAAATTTTGAAATTGTTTGAGGAAGGGAAAACACTCTCTAAAGCACTTTTTACTTATAAATCTCAATTGAGAGTTGAGAAAGGTAATAATTATTATGTATCCGCTGGTGATAGAGGAGAATTACCTGACCTGCAATGGGTTTACTATTTGTATTACAAAATGTTTAAAAAAAATTTTGGAGTAGCTCATGGAAATGACATGATGGTATCCTTTAACGAAGCCGTTGAAGAGTATAATACAGAATGTAAATCCAAAGTAGCTGCAATGAAAATACTTGATGATGGAAATTTTGCCATAGCAATATCAACACCGTTAATGAAAAGAATAAGTGTAGGCTTCGACGAATGTGGACAGATACTTTTTATTGATGCATCAGCCAATGTGGACCGATATGGTTGCAAAGTTTTTATGATATACACAAATAGTTGTGCTGGTGGTCTTCCTGTGGGAACAATTATTTTAACAAGTGAATCAACTTCTGTAATTTCAGTTGATTTAGAACTATGGAAGGCATTATTCCCATTAGATGCTTTAGGAGGAAGAGGTTTAGTAGGTCCCAAGATTTTTATGTCAGATGACTCTACAGCTGAAAGAAATGCATTACATGAAGCATTCCCTCAGTCGGTACTTTTGCTTTGTATTTTCCACATATTACAGGCCACATGGAGATATTTGTGGGATTATAGCCATGGTGTGCCCTTAGATCATCGTCAAACCCTTTAATTGGAAATAAAGAATATGGTATACTCAAAAGACAAAGATGAATTAGAAACTATATACAATAAAGCACTTCAAAAACCATTAGTAAAACAATTTCCAAAGTTTGTTAAATACCTTCAAAATTTATATCAAAGAAGACAAGAGTGGGCACTTTGAAAAGATTTAATTACACGGGAAAAAATACTAACAACATCAGTGAAGCTGGGATAAAGATAATAAAAGATGTTTTACTTGATAGGACAAAAGCCTATTCACCAGTCCAGTTATTTTTTTTCATTGTCAACGACTTGGATGCTTTTTATGAAATAAAACTTTTAGATATCGCAGCTAATAGACCCCACAATACCTTAAAAATAAAATTAACATTAGTAAAACGTTAAAAACTAATTCATCATATAGAATAAGTGAGTGATACACATTGCTCACTTTTTGAGGTGAATAACAAGGTACGGAATACTCAATATACTGTGGATCTAAACCATGGAATATGTTCTTGTCCCCAAGGAAATACAGGTTTTCCATGCAAACACCAAGTTTTTATTGCTAATGATTTAAATATTGATCTCAATATTTGTTTACCTACAACTGAAGAGACAAGAAAAAAACTTCACATTATAGCTACAGGTTCTTCAGACATTGAATGGCCCATCAAAAATTGAAAATCCTAATACTAATAAACAAGAATTAATCCAAACAAACAAAATAAATAAAGCAACAATATACAGTTATAATCAATTAAGTTATCAAGACACAGATACAAGCAAAAGTATACAATTAAATGAAGAAAATCAACCTAACAATCTTCTAGAAACACCTCCTGCTGAAGATTTTGAAAATACTATGACAAATTTTAATGAAGTTGTTGAGAAAATGAGACAAGCTTTTGAATCGGACAAAAAATATTTTTTACCATGAATGAAATCTTTTGTTAATTCTTTTCAAACCAATGTCCGTACACATGCAAGCCTTAATTCTGCTATACAAACTTTTGGGAAATATTCTGGATTAAATCCACATTCAAAGAAACCCAAATTAATGGGCGCTAAGCAAATAGGAGTTCTACCTACAACTAGAGCTAGACGCAAAACGGAAATAGGTGGTAGAAGGAATTTAACAGCAGGAAGAACTCCGAAATTGAGACGAGTACCAGAACACGGGTACACAAATAAAATAATTTCAAGTAAATTACCTCAAAAAAAACATAAAACCCCACATTCCTTGACGCGCTGTGTAGAAGTTAATAAATCGTTAGGCTCAACACATACCTCGAAGTAACCTAGATTTTTAAGTTTAATATTTTTACAGTATTTATAATATAGTATTTAATTTAGTCTGTAATTTTAAGGCAAACAAATAAATGTAATAATAATGTAATATAATAATATAATCTTTTATCATATTATCAAATATCAACTATCATAAATAATAAATATTCATAATCCTACATTCCTACACATGCGCAACGCGTATACACGATTGCCGACATATGTTTAGAATTAAATCCTTGTAATTTGTTAAGTACCCACGCTTATCACACACCTAGTCAATTCAGCGTGCAAATACACGCCGCGAGTGTCGTGCAGCCAGCTAGAGATATCATTTCAATAGCTCCGACACGGTGCGTAAACACTAATAAACTTAATACCCTAGCAACATAAGAGCCTGGTTAGATTAATTATTAATGGTTTGTAATTATGAACCGTGGAGTCCGGAAGACGTGGCACTTATCGACGTGATATAGCCAGTGGTCATGAAAAGAGTAATGTACCGTCGCACAGTGGGCCAAATCACTAATTTAGGTAGACAATATTTTTTTTAACTTTTAACTTACTTTAAACGTGTTGTTCATTTAGGGAAAAGTTAATAAAAATTAATATATACATTTATTTGAATCAAATTAACAAAATAATTTTCCATAGTACCTGCTTAAATTATGTATATCCAAATCTAGGTGCATATAAAGTAATATAGGTACTTAAATTCATATTACATATTATTGAATATTTAAATAACAAACTATATGAGTACTTAAAATTATACAAAAAAATTAATTCTTTGTACTTTATTTCAAAAAAAGAAGATATTTACATATTAGGTTTCTAAATTATAACAAAGATCTCAACTCTGATCACTATCGATGTCTGTAGAACAGTCACTTGAATCAAAATCTGAGTATTCAGTACTATTACTCGAATCTAATTCTTAATCTCCAGTGGTATGTGTGGTGTTGGCGACACTGCGTATTGTGCGGTAACGGTAATCCAACACACACACATACTCATGATATATACAAGTCGTGTTGAATATGTTTTTTCACTTGTAACCTCAACATTATAATTATGTAAAAATGTGTAAAACGCATCATCATGTTAATAATTTAAATAAAGTATTAATATTAAAATACAGTGTATTGTGTTAGTATACTCGAGACACAAAAGTGGCGACGAAGATGGGATTTGAGAAGTGTTATTAATATCAAATTCACACGGATCAAAAGGAAAAAAAAAAATGGCTAAAATTGGTAATATAGAAGAATTCAAATTACAGCAAGAAGAAGATTTCGAAACTTGGGTAGAACGACTAGAACTATATATGCTGGTGAATAAAATAAAAGAAAATAAATCAGCTATATTTTTAACCTTAATTGGAAGTGAAGGTTATAAAGTACTTAAATCTCTTTGTACTCCAGAACTACCTAAAGATGTCGAGTATGAAAAGCTAGTAAGTAATATGAAAAATTACTTACAACCGAAAGTTTCGATTCTTGCTGAACGTTCCAAATTCCGTAATTGTCTACAAGAAAACAATGAAACGATCACTGAATTTATTACAAAACTACAAAAATTATCAATATTGTGTAGTTTTGGAAATAACTTGGAGGAAGCATTACGTGATCAAATAGTTCATGGTGTAAGCGACCGTATGCTTAAAAAGAAACTATGTGAAGAACCGGATTTAACTTATGGAAGAACAAAAGAAATATGTCAAGCACACGAAGGCGCAGAGAAAAGTCTGGAGAACTTTCAACAGGTTACCAAAGGAGATCTCAACTTCATAAAAAAGAAATCATCAAACAAATGGAAGGAGCCAAATTGGAAAAATGGGAAGGATGGTAACAATGCGGACGACACATGTAAATGTTGCGGTAATATAAATCATGTGTTTAGTAGTTGTTATTTTAAAAATCGAAGTTGTGAAATATGTAATAGGAAGGGACATTTAAAAAAGGTGTGTTATTTTAATAAAAATAAAACTGACAAGGTTCAATCTAAGTTTTCAGATGCTAAAAATAAAAATTATAATAAAAGTAATGTTGGTACAATGAATAAAAAGGTTTCTAGAAACAAAATAAATAAATCAAATAATTTTTTGGAATCAGATAATTTAGACATAGACACATTATTTCAAATAGAAGTAGTAAATAAAAAAAATAATAACATAACAATTAAAGTTCAAATTGAAAATGAAATAATTGATATGCAATTAGATACAGGTTCAGCCATTTCAGCAATATCTTTATCAGATTATGAAAATAATTTTAATTATTTAACTATTGTTAAAACAAATTTAAATTTAAGAAGTTACTCGGGTGATAGTATCACACCAATTGATTTAATAAATGTAAAAGTTAAATTTAATGAAAAAGATTACAACTTAAAATTATATATTGTTGAAAATGGTGGCCCACCTTTATTAGGAAATGATTGGTTGAAGTATTTAGGTATAAAGGTTAATATCAATTTTGAAATGAATAATATTACAAGTCAGAATTACTCAAATCAAATTAAAGAACTAATAACTAAGTTTCCTGAAGTTTTTACTGATAAACTAGGTACTTACAATAAAAATAAATGTAAATTGTATTTGAAAGAGGATTTTAAACCAATTTTCTTTAAACCAAGATCTTTGCCTTATAAAATTAAAGAAAAGGTAGGAAAAGTAATTTTTATTGTGGACACTGAGTGTGGGAAAATTAAGAGACACATTGATCAACTGTTACTATACAAATTAAAAGAGAGAGATGAGAGTGAGAAAAAAGTTGATATAAAGGATAGTATGGAAGTAAGGCGGTCTAAAAGACATATTAATAAACCAAAAAAGTTTTTGTAATAATTAAAATTGATAAATTTATTATATATATATTTTGTATTTGTTTTTTCTTTGTATTATTATTATATCATATTATGTTATATAATATTAAGAATTCAAAAGAAAAAAAAAAATGTATTAATTTTCTTTTCCTAGTATGATTTGTTTTATTATTATTATTATTTGTTTTTTTTTAAGAGTTGTCATTGAACTATTTTATATTATTATTATGTAATTAATTTATTATTAAAATTATAAAAATTATATTGTCAAATTAAGTAGGGAGAGATGTGGTGTTGGCGACACTGCGTATTGTGCGGTAACGGTAATCCAACACACACACATACTCATGATATACACAAGTCGTGTTGAATATGTTTTTTCACTTGTAACCTCAACATTATAATTATGTAAAAATGTGTAAAACGCATCATCATGTTAATAATTTAAATAAAGTATTAATATTAAAATACAGTGTATTGTGTTAGTATACTCGAGACACATCATTGCTTCAGAACATAATTTATTATTTTTTTTTTACTTTTCTTACTTTTAGAAGTAATGAGAGAGTGTCAGAGGCAGTGTTCGGATTAGATAATTACTTTTTTATCTAGATAAAGATAAAGATAATGCAACTCAAATGTATCTAAATAGATACAAAAGATAACTCAACTCATATTTATCTAGATAAAAACAAAGATAAATACTTTTTTATCTAGATAAAAAAAAAGATACAATTATTTTTTAAATAGTTTTAAATTTTGATATATCTTAGTTGGGAACTAGGATAATAACATAGAACAATATAGAAGCGAAACTCGATCAGCTGATGGGTGAAGTGTTTACCTATGATCTGAAGTCCGAACAATGAAACTGTTTCCGTAATACTGACATGATGTTATACCCGTATTGAAAAACCGTTTCCGCCTAATAGACAGGGTATTCTGAGCGGGGTCGGGTTGTTTCCACTGTTTACTTTTATCATAGATTACGTATGCCACGCCGTGTTCAAGGTTACAATCGCCCGATTCGGCCAATTCACGGAGTTTCATACCCCTGATAATAATAATGATATAAATAGAAATAATTACATTATTTATAAACCATAAACTTTGTTTGAGAATCTGTATAAACATTTAAAAATGCATTTGTACAATTTCGCGATTTTTATCAACAAAAAATGTATCTAGATGAATTTATTTAGATTAGTAAAAAAATTATCTAAGATGAACGTTTAGATACCTTGTAACTATTTATCTAGATAAGATAAAAGATGAACAAATAATTATCTAGAAGTCCGAACACTGGTCAGAGGTAATTAAAAACATATGTAATATATCAGTATTGGTGTCTATTATTGAGGTTATACGAGCGTTTTGTTGCTAAATCTTATGTACCTAGTCTTTGTTTCGTGCCTCTTGTGATTTTTCGGATAAAAACCCGATAGGAAAAGGAGCAAGCTGTGGCTCTTGAACCGTGTACCAAAATCTTGTGCCAGTGATAAAATTGCAAATATAACTTTCGTTAAGTATCTTTCGCGTAATTATCGTATTTTTTTTTTAATCATCACATTATAACTACATGTCAAAATACTTAAACTACTTTAAAACGTTCAATAAGTATTTTATATAACCCAGTTATCTCTGAAACTTCTTTTGCATGTTCAAAGAAATGCCTTGCTATATTACCAGTATTAGATGTAGGTATCTTTGTCTTGCAAAAGTTTATCTACTTTTATTCTCAATTTTTCTCATTGACCATTTTGTATTTTTTTTTTTTAGCCATTTCATTCTTTTGCTTGGCACTAATTGCCCTTTTCTATATGAAGCATGCATTCTAAACATTTTATCCAGGCATGTTATGGAGATATTTCATATTGCACCTAAATTATTATTAATGATTGATAATAATTTATTATCATCATTGCATTTTAAACTATATTATCTCCAAGTTATTCATATCTTTAGGTAACAATTTATTAGTATACAGATATTCTCAGCTATTTATGGTAACATTACTATCATTTATAAAATTAAATTAAGTATAAGAATTATAAAAATCATAATTTCATTAGATATCTTGTCAAGTATTTGCCGAAGTCCTTAAGATGAAACTAATAGCGTGAATGGACCTACATTGATAATCCTTTAGGTAAGAACATTATCTGTGCGCAAGCGTCGGCTTTTATTCAATATTTTCATTATCAAGCGAGATTTGGCCATTTTTAATTAGTGATATTTCACATACTTATACAAATCTTGCTTGCACAATAACAGCACACTATTGAACTAGTGAAACTAGTGAAAGAAAATTAGCTGTCGTAGTGTCGTACCTACGTTGGTAACTAGTAAAACGGAGGTAATAAATGTGTTGGTATCCTCTTATTATAAGCTGGTATGGCTTTGTCAATATTTAGGGGAGGACCATGGTGGGTTGGTAAATTTATATGAACTTTTTTTTATGTATTAATCCTAAATAGTTATAACTTTAAAACTATATAAAATAGTTTTACCTTATGTATATTGTGATTTGGTGGAGATTTCACGCAAGGTAACTAAAGTGAATTTATTCCTTTATTTAAAATACAGGTAATGTTTTATAATTTTTATTTTAAACACTAGGCATCCACGCCGCCAAAAAGAGGTGGAATTTCACAAGTTCCCCGAGGCGCATGATTTCTAAATACGGGCCTGGGTATAGCTAGTTGATTAATACACTGTTGCACGGTGTTAATCCAGACATAAAAACATACAGTACAAGGTGTTGCAACCGATAAATGCCCAATAACTACACGGTGAAATATTAATACAGTTACACGGGGCTTTGACAGACCATAACACCGTAATACCCATTAAAACCCCCGTTAAAATATTATATCATGAGTCATGACACAGTGTTTGAACTGACAATTGTACTCCGAGTGCACGGTGCTTTCCATGTAACACTTCGGTACTCAAAATGACTTAAAACACAGTGAGGAGACAGTAACTACTTTGTGTTCTACACAATTAATTTATTGAAGACTTGACACAATCATAGCACAGTAATTGCTACTCGGGTGTAGGAAAATTACCATTACTACACGGTAAACATGGATGTAGGATGTAGAAATACTTCTTGTTGACTTTCATTTAAATTTTCATCTAAATGTTACTACTAATAGTATTATTACAAATGTCTGTATTTGAATTGTTGTCAAGTGTCTATGAGAATTTTATCAATTTTTTCATACTCAGCATTTTCTTTCTGATATTTACTGTCAGAATCACTTGTTTGATTTGATTTAATTGTGTTTGTTCCATATAATTTTGAACAGAAATATTATTTTGAATCAGTAAGTGATCGGTTTTATAATAAGAAATAATCTTATTTAAAAATGTA
>NW_021770115.1:5062-9077 GCF_005508785.2 Acyrthosiphon pisum | reverse complement strand
TCAATTCTAATGGGAAATGATAATTTTTTAAGCTGATTAAAATTACTTTCTATTTGGGCACTGGAAGCTGAGGCTTCTCCAAAACCAAAAGTTTTTCTCATGATGTCCGATGAACAGGCATATAACTTCATGACCTTAATTATGAGAGGAGCGATTTCTGGAGTATATTGTGCATTGTCAATCTCACCTTTATTTGTTTGAACTTCCATTTTACATTGCTCAGCTGTTGGTGATGCCCAAATTTCAAATGAACCAAAAGAATCTTAACGTAAGTCTTCATGATCATGATCTTCAGAAAGTTTTTTGGCTATACTTTTTTCATCAATAAATGCATCATACTCCTGCAGGTATGACATTTTATTGGAAATCAAAGATTGCAGATATTTTTTACTTAAGGCACATATGGTATCTTCTGTAAATTATTTATTTGATATTAAAATATGATCATCGTATTGACTCAAAGCTACATAAAAAATAGCTTTGAGTATTTTATTGGCTTCTTAAATTGAATTATAGTATATTAATAGTGTAGCGTGCTGTGACTATTGTTTTTTTATGTATCTTGTTATTATATTATTTTGATTTTTGACGCTACATTGAAGAAGTTTGTTTTAAAATATAGTATAATAACTCAGAATGTTCGTCTAATGAGAGTTTCCTCATGTGAGCCATCTTGTTTTAATTATCATTATATTATTTTTTGTTTTTAATAGTTTTAATGGTCTAGTACAATAATGGAGTAATCGGCAGATGGCGTCCCATGTTTCATTGTAATAGATTAAGGGCCAGTTGCACCGTCTATGATTAAATTATGAATAAGCTTAATCAATTTTATCTTCTTTATCTATCACTATTTAACGATGTACATTGTACATACGCAATACGCATATCGGCATATCTATATTTTATACCTTATTTTTGGTTTAGGTTTGACACGCGCGTGTCATTTTTCCGGTTTATGCAAGGTTTTTACTTGCTTGGGACTTACAAAATCATTCCGTTTCCGCGTTTTGAAGGTTCCGTTTTATTGAGGTTGAGCGTCTACGTAAAACTATAGGTACGTGCCGGGACCATAGAAAAATTCCGTATTGGATAGTTTTCCGTTTTATTCAGGGTCCGCTTTAGACAGTTTTCACTGTAATAACATTTAGCTACAAAATAAGTATGTTATATTATTATTGCAATAGGTATAGTACAAATAGCCACACAAAGTGCAAGCCCACAACCAGTTAGTTAACTAGAGGTTAATCGTAAAATCAACATAACTTACGAGTGGTCATATTGCAAAATGTGTGTTATCCACGATTTAAGATAGTATTATTTGTTATTTTGCTTTTGCTAGTATCAACGAATTTTTTGAAAATGACTGTTCAACTGTAATGTTGTCTAATGTTTTTACATAAGTGCTAAAAAAATAAAATAAAATTAAAACAATTTCGTTAACTTAGAATTTTATTTGATTTATTTTGTTTTTTTTATTCATTGACATTTTTTAGATTCTAAGTGAAACGATGAATGTATTGATTTTATAATGATGTGTGTGTGTTTTTTTTTTTTTTTGGTGCAACTTAAACAAATGACCGTAGGTACAGGCAATTTTGACTGAATGTTCATATTAGCATTTTCTATACACCAAACATCACAACTTACCAGGACTTTGAATTTTCACATGGGTGCAATCTATATCCCCAATAACCAATGGAAATTTCGCTATTTTATAAAAAAAAATGTTGTAACTGCCTAATTTCAAAATCATTTTCCGGCATTCGAATATAATCTTTACGGAAGTTAGCTATAGCCAGGCTTACATCTCGAACTATTAGGCAAGCGGATGATTTGCCAATACAATCACCTGCATTAATTAAATAGCTCCCCGTAGCATAAAACCGTAAGGTTAATAATAGTTTTTGAACTGGAGTTACAGCATGATTCCTGATCAAAATTATACAACTTATATTAAACATGTATTATTCTGTAATTGATTATACCTATTATACCTATTATATTGTTACAAAATAAAAGAACAGATTAATTAATTGTAAATTATTTGTAATTGAATGCTTATTAAATAGCTGTTAGACTTTATATTTTTATTTTATTTTTATTTAATATTGTTTTTATTTTTACAGATTTTCAATTAATAATCCGTAAATACAACATTGTGATCTTTTGTTGGTTTCTAGGCCTTGGAAATAAGTTGTAAAACTTAGGTTTCTACAGCTGGCCAATACAAATAACATTGCATTGAAAATTATTAAAATGCTGATATCCTTTCCTTTATTGCCTGCAAAATCTATGCAGTTCGGTTTTGAAGAGCTACTTCAGTATTCAAGAGAACAAAATATAAATATTTGGAAACACTCTTCTCCTACTATGAAACGTAAAATTACATTATGAAAAATATTTGTCACAATTATACCTTCATATTTTATTCTTAGTTCTATAATAACCATACATAATGTTATTATTTACCATTTTAATATGTTAATAATTTAATAATTAATAACAATAATATTTAATAATTTACCTGTAATATTTTGTTACACTACCTAACTACATTCTGTTTTTAACAAAAACAGATTTGTGATTTTTGTCTTATTGGTGGCATATTGTGGAAAAACGTTTTTAATGCTACTCTGAAAGAGCGCGGCGAGCAAATGTAATCCATTATGAAAGGTGCGTTTAACGACGAGGACGATAGTGACCCGATAGACACGGTGGGTGAAAGGGGGGGTTGAGTGAAACCCATACCACCACAATTCACAAGCTGCAAGTTATTATTAGTAATCCTTTCGGCGGATGACGACGACGACGGTGAATCCATCAGGATTTGGTAAAATATGTACATTGTATATAGGTACCTATTTTAACTTATTACTATTCAATAAATTAAATTATATAATTATGAATTTATGACGTAACCTAAATCTTAACTGAAGTCACGAAATAGTATTGTTATTAGGTAGATACTAGTTGGTTAAAGGTTTAACTACTTTTAAAATTTTATTTTGATTCAGACATCCAGTTCCTTATGTATGATATAGGGCAGCGTTTCCCAACCTTTATCTTATCGGCGGTCATGGGTATTCCTCTGAAACGTTATTATCTACGTTTTAGACTATTTTTGAAATGTTTCAGTTCAATTTATTGCAGACAATCGACGAAGTCCTTATAGTGTTGTCGAAAAACTTTTTTTTAAACTAATGATATTAGTTTTCATAATATTAACCTATTTAACATTTTTGAAAGATTACAAATTTTAAAAAACTTGTAATAATTCTAAAGTATCTAATTATAAATTACAATACAAGATTACCCTTTTAGAAAGTCTACGTGTTTGTTGTGCTTTTTTGTTATATAATTTTGATAACTTGACTGATACAAATTTTGTTTTACTTATATATTTATTTTTAAGAACAATATTTGCATCTAGATTCGGCCAAATGTAATCTCCTGCATAAATAACCTTTTTACCCAAAAATAAAAGATATGTAATCTCCTACAAAGATATTTTTACCTGAAAAAAAAATAGGGTAATATCCTATACTCCAAAATTTTATTTGAATACTCGATTTTGGAATTGAAAAGCTCAAAAAGTTAAAAATTATAATTTGAAAATTATAAATATAAAAATATACCTATTTCTATGATAAAATACAAACATTTGAATAGAACGTGTTTATATGCTGTGTATTATGACAACGCTATGATGATTCTTATACATATGTGGAACTTTAACAATTATCTATACCTATTTCTGCCAAAAAGGTAGAATCCTTATCGCAAGCGTTATAATTTATCGACGTTATAATGTTGGATCAGCGATAATATAGTATCGAATAATTTCGAATATCGATAAAACATGATAATCCCGTCAGTATTGGCAATTTCCGAACAAATTGGCGTTTATTATTATTGCCAATATCGTAGTCCACTTATAACTGTCTCGGCGTTAAGTGTATTGTTTGAGTTTAGTCTGTTAGCCTTGTGAGTGAATCTCCGTTTGTTATGCCGT
>NW_021770115.1:1615-4962 GCF_005508785.2 Acyrthosiphon pisum | reverse complement strand
CGTAACAATCGTATATTATTATTCGTAATTCGTATTATATTTTACACATTTAACACGCTGCATTTGTATTCATTTAAGTTTTAACTGTTAAACGGTTTGTCTTTTGGTGATAAATGTGTAAATATGTTTAGCATATTTAATTTTAATAAATCAAAAACGTCTGAAGATGATACACAGAAGAACATCCCATTAAACACAACCAGTTCCTCTCAACAGGTAAATGAGCTAAATTATGACTTGAAGCATTCAGATACTCAGGCCAACATTGTTAAGGATTTAAGGGATTTAAGCACAGGCCCTGCACAACCAATTTTACCAGTAAGTTATTTTTCAATTTAAAAAGTAAAATAATTTAATTAAAATTTTTGTGAGAAATAAAAATTACATGTATGTAAGAGTAACTAACCCAACACTGGTACTAGGTATATATATTGTAAAAACTTTTAATAAATAAAAACTAACCAATTCATTGTTTATTTATTACAATTTATTTTCAGGCATATCCCATGACAGTTTTTGGTAAGCAAAAAAGATCATTTAACGCCAAATACTTTAATGAGTTCAAGTGGATTGAGTATAGTGTAGAAAAAAATGCTGTTTTTTGCTTTTGTTGTCGAATATTTGGATGTAGTTCTACTGATCATGTTTTTACCAAAAGTGGTTTTACAAATTGGGAAAGAGTAAATATTAATTTTTGTATTTAATAATAAAATATAATAGAATAAGAAGGTATTGAGTACTATAGTTATATTTGCTTTGTTTGTATACTATAGTTGGGTACAAAATTTTCAAAACACTCCAAGCTCAATGCACATGCCGCAACGCAAACACATTTAATGAATTTAGCTAAAATGGATGGACATAACTCTAGTAAGATAACTGGTAACGTTCTGTGTCAAGTATCTAATGCTCACAAAGAGTTTGTCCTAAAGAACAGATCATACTTAAAAACGCTTATTGGTATTTTGTTATACTTGGGACGGCAAGGTATTGCATTCCGAGGAAATATTGAAAATGAGGATTCCCTAAACAGAGGTATAAGATTATTTTAATTAATATATAATATAGATGCTTATTGTTTATATATTTTGTTATGACCTTAAATTTAATATAAGTGAATGAAGTGATTATTATTTTTCACATTTTAGGAAATTATTTAGAAGCGTGTAAATTGATATGTGAACATAATCCAGAATTCAAACAAGTATTTAATGGTGAAATAAACTATACAAGTCCCTTTGCTTCAAAATGAACTGATTAGAATATGTGCAGAAAATGTTCGCACTATGATTGTAACAGAAGTTAAAAAAGCTGGTAGTTTTTCAGTTATGTGTGATGAAGCTAGGTAAATAAAAATATATTATTAAAAAAATACATTTGTTATAATTACTTGTAAATGTTTAGTTACTTAGTCCCATTTCAAGTTTTTACATACGTTTTTAATTTTTTAGGTGCCATAAACAGGAGCAGATGTCACTTTGCATTAGATATGCCAACAAATTTGAAGTATTTGAACGGTTTCTAGGTTTTATCAATGTATCTGAAAGTCAAAATGCTGATTCACTTGTATCTGCTATTTTATCATACTTAAAAGTACTAAAGATTGATGATATTCCAATTATTGCCCAATCGTATGATGGCGCAAATGTTATGTCAGGTTCCAAAAAAGGAGTACAGACTTTATTAAGAGAACATTATCCTGATGCCATTTACATTCATTGCATGGCTCACAGGTTAAACCTCGTTGTTATTAATATGTGCAAACATGTAAAGGTACAATACAATTTAATTTGTTTTTAACAATAAAAAAATTAATTTAAGTACCTAATATTTTTCAAGTTTTGGATATTATTTAATTAAAGTTAAAATTAAGTTAACCAATTAATCATAATAATTGTATATTTGTATTAGATGCAACATGTTTACGATTTAGATTCTAAGTTTAAATTTTTTCCATTTATTTTCTAGTACTCCAAAACTGTATTTAATACATTAGAGGCTATTTATGTTCATTTTTCTACTTAAAAAAAAAACAAAAAACTGCAAGATGTGCAAAAAAAATTAAAAATGAACAAGTTAACTTTATCAGCAATTTGTGATACTCGTTGGGCATGCAGACATAAAAACTGCAAAGCAGTTATTGAAAATTTTAGTTCAATTGTTGAAGTTTTAAAACATGAAGTTGAAGAGAACAATGATAGAGATGTTTCTAGAGCTATCGGTAAATTAGTTTGAAATATATACATAACTACTATTTTTAAACATTCTATTGTTATAGGTATTTTAGCTACTATTCAAAAAATGGAATTTGTGGTAAATTTACATGTTATGCACTTTGCATTGGGTATAATAAATATTTTAAGTAATAAGCTTCAAATTAAAACGGAAACATTGGGTCATGCTGCAAGTACTATTATGGGTGTTATTGAAACATTTGAAGAAAATAGGAATTCTGAAAGTTTCTCAGACTTGTAGCAATTAATTGAAGAATTTTCAGACAAGCAAAACATAAAATTAGAATCGCCAGATAAAAGTATAGTAAAATGCATTTCCCTATTAAAAGATAAAGGATTTTATAAAATTATATCACCATTTTTCAGATTTAAAAAGAAAAAGAAAAGAACCAGACTTATTAAGATATTGTTTATCGACTACAACAGGTGCTGAAGATAATTTAAATTTAATCAAAACAGCCAAAGATTATTGGATGTCTCATGCTTATTTTCCTATTATTGATGCCATACTAAATGACATGAAAACGAGATTCTCTGTGGAAAGTTTAAAAATGGCCAAGTCAATTGATATATTTTTAGATTTACAATATGAAAAAGATTCTTATTTTATAAACCACTACATGGTCAGTAATTTCACTAAAGTTTGTATTTTTATTTGTTAATGTTACAATCTAATTAATTAATATTTACATTATAATATTACAGATCTCACTAAAAATTGAAGAAGATGATCTCAGGTGTAAATTTAAAGTCGCTAAAAAAGTTTACGAAAATCAAAAAGTTGGCAACAGTAAAAAAAAAAAATGAACAACTTAAGTCTGTTATTTCATATGATACTTATCCAAATATATATAAGTTAATGCATGTTGCATTAGCTATACCTATAAGCTCGGCAACATGTGAGAGATCTTTTTCCTCGATGAGAAGAATACATACTTATCTAAGGTCCAACATGGAACAAGATAGATTTACCAATTTAAGTATTATAAACATTGAAAGAGAGTTATCTAACCAAATTGATAATGAACAAATTTTAAATAAGTTTGCCGAAAAGGAAGATGATGCAATTATAATGAAATGAATTATGTATATATTATATATGTAATTTATATA
>NW_021770115.1:0-1565 GCF_005508785.2 Acyrthosiphon pisum | reverse complement strand
ATTTACGTCCATGTGTATGTTTGATTTTTAATATTAAATAAATTATTTTGAAGATGAAGCAAATTGCTTGCTTTTGTATAAATTGTCAATATCAAGTACTCTTAACATTTTATATAATTCAGATGAAGGAAAGGTTTTCGGTTTATTTAGAAAGATTTTAATTTGGTTCTTTTGTCTTATTGATAAATTACATTTTAAAGTGGTATTGCAACCACCCCAAGCTATTATGCCTTATTGAATTAGTGATTGAGTCATTGCAAAATATGTTATTCTAATTAGCTGTTTGTTTAGTATTTTTTTTGCTATAATGAAAAAGTATGTTAGTTGTCTTAGTTTAACTATTATGTATTCTATATGATTATTCCATTTTAAGTGTTTATCTATTGTTAATGAAAGGGTGTTTAATTAATTTTGGACAGGTGTATTTTATGGTGTTGCAATTAAATTTTTTGTGTATAATAATCTCGTTTTTAAGTGGTGTAGTTTTAATGTCATTAGTAAAAGCTATACATTTTGATTTGTCATAATTTAATTCTAAACTATTATTCGAAAGCCATTCATCAATTACAAACATATCAGCTTCACATTTTCGCCAAACTGTATCCCAGTTAGAGTCAGAGACTATGATGGCCGTGTCATCTGCATATGGATAAATTTTTCCATTTATATAAAGATTACTTAATTCAGCTATTTATATAATGTATAAAATTGGGGAAAGTACTGTACCTTGGGGGACTCCGTTATGAATTTGACCTATTTCACGTATTGTGTTACCTATTCTAGTTTGTCGGGTTCTTTGGTTTAAGTATGATTCGAAAATTTTGAAAGCTGTCCCAGTAATGCCAAGAGAGTGTAGTCGATTTAGCAAAACAGAATGAGATATGCAGTCAAAGGCTTTGCTTGGGTCTAGGAATATACCGATAGTTTTATTGCGTTTGTCTATGTTATTATATATTTCATTTGTAAGGTGTGCTAATGCATCTTCAGTATCTAAACTATTTCTAAAACCATATTGTGAATGAGGCAATAAATTATTTTCTTCTAAGTAATTTAAAAGTCTTGTTTTAACTGCTTTTTCAAATATCTTAGAGAATACATTTAATAAGCTAATTGGTCTGTAGTTAGTCAAACTCGTTTTAAGCCCACTACCTTTATATAACGGTACTACTACTGCCTTTTTAAATGAATCTGGAATAAGCCCTTCTTTTAGTATCTAATTAAAGATTATTTCTAATATATTGGACATACATTTATTAAATTTCTTAATAACATTAATAGATATACCATCTATACCAGGTGCTGAGTCATTTTTCATATTGGAGATTATATTGGATATTTCAGTTTAAGTAATTTTTCTTAAATATAACGAGTGAGATTGATTATTAGAAATATTTGGATTTTGGTTTATTGTATTACTTTCTTTGTGGTTACCCATGTTTAAAAAATAATTATTAAATTCATTGGCAAGGAGAAGTGGATCTGTATTAGAATCGTATGTACTATTAAATGTATATACTACTAATATTTAATCTGATACTATTAGATTAAATTATAATATTTGGCGT
>NW_021770114.1:25265-29903 GCF_005508785.2 Acyrthosiphon pisum | reverse complement strand
ACCAAACGTTTGACATTAGTTACGAATACACCGTTAAGTGTAATCGCATCCAGAGAGACCACGTGGAGGTTGTCAAACTTTCTCTCCGCACAGAGTCACAAAGACCCCAGGGGGGTCACAAAGACCCTGGGGGGGGGGGGGTCACAAAGGCCCTGGGGGAGGTCACAAAGCCCCGGGGGAGGTCACATAGACCCCAGAGGATCACATATTTCCCCAGAGTGAACATTGTATAATTATATTAATTATATAACTACCTGTAGTCGCGTCAGAGAACTTCTGCGTACACAATATTCTTGGTGACGAATCGACCATTTCCATCGCAGTACATGCCGACTCTGACGGATTGCGCGTCCCTCACTCTTGAAAACGCAACATACAGCTGTCCATGGCTGAAGGCGGGTGACGGCAGGAGCAAACCGACTCTGTCGAACGTTTGACAGACTTGTTGATTGTCATGGCAAACGACAACCGTACCGGGAATTGAATCCGCTTCATTTGAAAAGGCAAATTGTCTTCCTCACCGGAAGTCAACGCAACGGCGGGTAAGATGATGTCGTCCTGCCCGTCGTCGGCGCTGGACAACTTCCTCGCCTTGAAGTTGTGTGGCCGCAGTTCAGTGACCACCAACCTCGTCCCGTTGCAAAGTTGTCTTTTCGGATCAATGTTTCTCAGTAACATGACGATCGAACCGACTCTAAGCGTCAACTTGTGCGGCGGTAGCCCGTTCGGATGCAGAGAGTTAAGGTACTCTGTCGGGTAGTTTGCCGCTTCGTCGGCGTCGTCGATCACAACTGTGTCTATGGATGAGTACGTCCTTTGGGCGCCCGTGACGCGACGTAGCACTGTTGAATTTATTTGATGGCATTCCTCGTTGCGGGGACACAGTATGATTCTCCGAGCGAACTCGTCGACGTTGGCCAACGACATTCGCTGCGGTTAGACAAAATCGGTCAAATCCACAACGTCGCAAACCAGTTGCGGTGGGATGTCGACAGTGTCTGGAATACCGTCGACCGACGGCAGTTGACCGTTACCGAGCCGAAGTAGCCAAGCAGCGAAGTCGGCGTCGTTGTCGGCGCGCATGTTCCGGGTCAGCCGAAACTGTTCAAACTCTCTCCACAATGAGTGGCGTTTGATAGATGACATGACGATGGAGCTCCTGTTCCCCCGGCGAACGACGGGCAATATCTGCCTGAAGTCGCCAGCTAACAGTATTGGTTTACCACCAAACGGTAGTGCCGATCCCATGATGTCCTTGAGCAAGCGATCGACCACCGTGACTTGTAGGCCCGGGGACATGGGCGCTTCGTCCCAGACAATCAGCGGAGCTTCACGTATCCTTTGCGCGCGCAAAGACTGCATGGTGATACTCGAAGTAGATTGTTCGGTCAGCGTTCCCAATGGCAATCCGAAAGTCGAGTGCACCGTCATGCCGCCCTCCATGAGGGATGCGGCGATCCCGGTGTATGCCACGCTCAACACCGTTTGTTGTCTGTTACGAAGCGACGATATTAGGCATCCGTATAGCGTCGTTTTTCCCGTTCCTCCTGGCCCGTCGACGTAGAACATTTTCTGAACGTTGCGGTTGTCATCGACGACCGCCATCACTCGATCGTACACCGTTCGTTGTTCGTCGTTCAATTCGCGCAATCGCTGTTGCCAGGCAACGGCCGCGTCTATTGCACCGAACATTGGGTCGTCTTGATCCGGTTCCAGTAGATCTTCGTCTGGACTGGGTAGACCGTAGTCGTTGAGTGATTTTCCGCGTGCACGAAGTAGGTCTCTGATTGCTTTGAGACACGCCGCCCTAGCGCGGTCGACGTTTTGGAAGCGCCGATTGAAGTCTTCCATCATGTTGACTTCAAACCGCCGGTACAGGTCCGCGGGGTCCACGGGGTGGCAAAACAATAGTATCGTGACGTATAGATAACGCAGTTGAGTGGCTGTGTCCAACGCCGATGATTCTGTCATACACGCCCGCCACGCTTCGTCGTCTTCCAACAATCCCAACGCAACGGCGGCGGCCGCGTATGTGGCATGCACTACCTCGTTTACCGTCTTCAAGTGCTCGGAAAGACCGCGGGCCTCTTCGTGTGCAAGAGTAGCAATCGTAGATGAAAACGGTCTCTATCCAGTGGGTTGACGACGTACATTCGAGATAACGTCTCGCGAGGTGCCTGTATTCGCCGCAGTCTCCACTCTTTTGACGATGTTTGCCAAGTGTAATGTGTCGGTATCTCGTGGTAAAGATACTGTCTGGCATCAACGTTTCTCTCGTTGAGCGCGAAGAACGCCGTGAGTTTTGTTCGAGGTAGGGCGTTGTTTTGTATCCCTTGTAGTTCCTGTCCACGCGCAAAGTACACGTTGTGGTAGTTTTCTAGGTGCACCGGAAGTCTAACTACCGTGTGACTGATGTCGTGTAGTTTATACGCAAACAACCTCCAAACGGCTTCTGGTGGGCTGACGTACCTCGAATTTATGTAACTGAAAACAACATTTATGTATCTATGTATGAAAAATATTTTTAAAACATAAAGTTGTACAAAAAAAAACAATAGATATTTAAAATCTCATTATTACATATTATTTTACATATATGAAATGTTGTCGTCAGTAAAATGTTGTAATACTATTGTTTGTGATGTATGTATAATAAATGTAATTATGTATAGTATATTAAGTATAGTGTAACACTATTGCAATGCTAATAAAGAAGAATGCGATAAATGTTGTTTTTGTTGGTTTTTTGGATTAATATAACAATATATATTAATATTTCTATAATTGGTACCAATAGAACATGAATATATAAAAAAAGGAATTTGAAATAAATGTGTTGTGGTTACACACCACCTATAGTTTAACACAAGTGTAGTTAAGGTTCACAAAAATAATACAGAACTTTCAAAACAGTCAATCTATTCATATATATTCATATATATAAAGTGGTTATAGTAGTATATATTATAATTTCCTAATTTTTTTTTTTGCATTTTAATTATATTCTATACATAACTGAAGACATTAAGACTTAGTCTAATAAGTGTCAAATGGCTTTCAAAAATCTAATTTATAAAAGTTAATAACATGATGTAATCAATTTCTTAATGATATACTGTTAGTGGACAATTACTGTAGTGTTAAGTTATTGTAGTGTGAACAGAGAAATGCTTGTCAAATGAAACAAACGAATAACATATATATGAAATTTCTAATTTACAAAGTACTGGTGTTCTATGATGTGTTTAAAAGTCTATGCAAAAAAACTTTACAAATGCTATAATTGAAAGAATATAATGTGTTAAGTTACAGAAAAATGCATTTTGATAACATACCTGTCTATTTCATTTCCGTTCCATACTTCCATGGTCGCAGCATCGTGCCCTTTATATACGTATTTATACAAATTCTGAACACTCTTCACAGTAGAGCATACCTCTATGTTAATGTGTGCATCGTATTTTGCTAACAGGTACGGATTGTAAGGCACGACAAACTCATTGCTGACCTCTTGATTTCTGACCCTGGCCACAGGTCTGTTGTTTGGCCGACAATACTTTGGGTAACCACCGTCAGCAATGTATACAGTCTCTTCGCTGTATTCTTTTGGAAACTTCTTTGAACAACTGTTGTCCACCATGCATGGGCTGTTTGGGTTCAGCGTGCCACACGGCCCGTGTATCATGTGTCTCGTCACACAATCGAATAGACGCGGCTCAGTCACCGGGTCTGGCAAGAAGGCGTACACTACATTGTCGACGTCGTCGGCGGTTAGCAACTTGCTACCCTCACTCAGAATGATCAGTATGAGGGCGTGTGGCAGTCCTCGTTTCTGAAACTCGACAGTATAAACATATGCATCGACATTACCAAATATATTGTTCACCGTTATGTCACGCATCAGCTGCTTGAGTTTCGCATTGAACACTCAGGACACCAGGTCCGGTCTGTCGCTTGCCGTTGCCCATCTTGGTAGATTTTGGGAGATCTCCGGCCAGCTAGGATTACACGTAAATGTAATAAAAAGATTAGGCTTTCCACACTTACACACAATTGCCATCGCGTCATGATAACACTGTTTCATGAAACGGGGACCGCCTGTGAAAGACGATGGCAAAATCATCCTACGGCCGACGCCCGCCACGGGTGCGTCTAGTTGGAGCTGTTGGTTGATGTGATCCACAAGTCCCTGATACGATTCGGCAAAAAGCTAAGCTTGATACCATCTAATGTACTGCAAGTTGTTCGCTTCCATTCGAAGGTAATGATCACCCACAAACTGTTGAAACAGAAATCGACCATTATGTAATAAACTCATAGTAACGTGGATTGTGTCGTTGTTTCCAATGTAACGAATAGCAAGACGATAGCAAGTATACTCCCGGATACTATTCCGATTGCGAACAGGGGTTCGGCGAGGGCCCTCTTGTAGCAGGCGTTGATGCCAACCGAGCTCTCCTCGTGGAAAGAGTAGGGGATACAGCATTGGATCCGCGTTTGAAGAGCCGGCTGGTATGGTCTGTAGCCGGCGATGTTGCGGGTCAATCGGATTCCGGTCGTGGGATGACCAGATCGATGTTTGTAGGTGGGTTGACCGTCATCACCGACAAACACTACTGCGACTTCATTGACCGTTTC
>NW_021770114.1:23926-25215 GCF_005508785.2 Acyrthosiphon pisum | reverse complement strand
TTCAATTGCCTATAAATAGATTAAAAATTAGTGAAATATTTTGAAAATAAAACTATATAAAGAAAATGTCAATTTAAACAACTGGTAAAATTTTCAAGTGTCTACGACTCATACTTTTCGAATAATAACAAATATCAAAAATCGTTTGAGGCTAAACCGTTATTTAATGCGGTTTTGTAAAAATTTAAATTTCAAACACTCCTAAAAATTTTTTGTCTTAGTCCGGTTGAGTTTTTTTTACAGATATTTAAAGAAAAACTTATGGAGAACCTTGTACCAAATTTTAAAAGCTTAGTTATAAAAGAAAAAAATTTTACGATTTTTCAACCACAAAATTACTTGCAAATTTTCGCAATTTTGACATATTTCGTATAAATTTAAACTTTAAGCACTTATAAAAAAAAATTGTGACTAACGATTTTGGATTTTTTTTTATCACTGTGAGAACAACTTATAAGAAACCTTGTATTAAATTTTCAAAGTTTTCTATCCAACCAAAAATTTTTTATCGTTATTTTAAAAAAAAATACTTAGAAAAATTGAAAATTTCATTTGTCTATAAATAGCTCAAAAAAAGTCGAAACACTTTGAAAATTTAACCCTGTATAGACAACGCTAATATAAACATCTGTTGCAAATTTCAAGTGCTTACAATAATTATTTTTTGAGTTACAGTAAAATTAAGTTTTCGTTTTTGTCAAAAATTGGTTTTGCGTAAAAATTCGCATTTTTCCGTTATTTTTTTAAGGTTTTTCCTGCCGCTTTTGAAAAGTATTGGGAAATTTTCACTTTTGACCCCCCAAAGTACCAACTAGATTCACTTTCCTTTCAGAAAAGGTACAACTTTTGAAAATCGAAGCATTTTTACTGCTCCAAAAGTTGTCGTCAGACACAAAAAAAAAAAAAAAAACACACATCATTGTAAAATCAATACATTCATCACTTCGTTCAGAATCTAAAATAAAAAAAAAGTAAGTATCGAAAGTAAAAATTTTTCAGTATTTTTCAAAAGCGCTGTGAAAAACGAAAGAAAAATTAAGGAAAAACGGGAATTTTTACACAAAATCGATTTTCGTGAAAACAAAAACTCTAAAACAAATTACCGTAAATACGTGAAAATTTAACTGATATTTATATCAGCATTTTCTATACACCATGCCTTTTTTAAAAATATTTTGACTTATTTTGAGCCGTTTAGGACATTTTCAGTTTAACATTTTTTTTAGTTTTTTATTCTATACATATCAATAAAACTTTTATTTGTTGGGTACAAAAGCTTGAAAATTAAA
>NW_021770114.1:13312-22944 GCF_005508785.2 Acyrthosiphon pisum | reverse complement strand
TTTAGTTATTTGTGTGGCTATATGATGATTGATAAAAATGCAAGATGGAAATTGTATTAAAAAAAAAATAATCAATTTACATATAAATTTGATTGCGACTTGCAAACTAAGTGACTTTTTTGTTCTGGGCTACTCAAAACATTTTCCATTTGCCTGTTGGGGGCCCTTTTTTCCAAATCGCGGACTGGGCCTTTTCGAGCCAGTCCGACACTGGTTTTGGGTGAGACCTTTTGATTACTAATAGGTGTTTATTGATTGTTTTATTGTTGAGGTGTAGATTATTTGGCGCTTTAGTGGCAAAAAAGTTGTTTTGGCCCCTATTTATGGGCGATTTAGAATTGACGCTCATTGTCAGTTTTGGTGTGATTTACATTATTTTAGTTCACTAACCTTATATATGTTTGCTTATATTCGAGTTGAACCGTTAGAGACGTTATCGATGTGCAGATGGTCTTTGGCCTTTGCTGTGTGCGACCGTCTAGGTTGAGCTGAACACGCGAACTGCCCATATTATTTGTATTAATATAATAAATTATAATAATTATACTTAATTTAAGTGAGAAATCAATATAATATATATTATGTATATTGTTTTTGTATGAATAATAACTTATGAATTATAATTATTATATTTATTTTAAATTATATTATTTGTATGACATAGTATATTAAAATGAAAAATCATTTAAATATATTATGTACCTATATTGTTATATAATATATGTATATATACCGGACTTTTTTACATCGGATTTTTTTACTGAGATTTGGCTAAAGTACAGGGATTTCTGCTTGGGCCTCTATCCGTGTTATAGATTGTAGGGCTCCTTGACCCTTGACCTGTTATATATACTATGCTAAATATACAAATATATCGTGATTATAATAGAATAATATAGAAAGCAATAATTCAACTCGTGTTGTTAAAATATTTAATTCTACATAAAATTTTTGTATCGGAATTTTTTTCTACACAGACTGACCATGCTAATAGAAGTGGCCAGTGGGTACTACCCTATTCATTTAAATTTTAAATATAATATTATTTAGGTTTGTATTATTACTATAATATAGTATTATACATACCTAGTGTAATGAGTATCACAAATAGACCAACATTTTAATTAAAATGTATCACATTCATTACACTATTACAATAATGACGAGTGACCCACGCATAATGCACATCAGAGTGGTATCTACTTTCCCATCTTTTTAACTAATATTTATTAAAATTACAAAATATTATATTATAGTATTATACTATAGCTGACACTACACGCTGTCGCCCGTGGCAAATTGAAATATAATGCCGGCGAGCAGTGGATTTACTCTATATTAAACCCCGACCAAAATATATAAGATACCTGTCTAAATTATATCCAATCATGATAGGTGTAACTATTATTTTATATAATCAATGGAATTCTTATACAAACAAGATTTTTCAATATAATATTATTTGGCATTCGTAATGTTTTATTTTTACATCTCTCGTTAGTAATCAATACCAATTCCGTTTGCGTTAGTAAAAAAAAAAGGTCTTATAGCTCTAGTTCAAATACCTATTTGAATACCAATTAGTTTTCAAGAATAAAAATAAGTTATTTTGAAAACATGAATTATATACAAAAGTAAGATAAAATTATATAGCCTGTATGGAATTATAATAAGGGGAATATAGTATAATATCGATAATAGAAACAAGTTACTGTCTGTTAATTTAAATTGAAATTAATCATTTAAAACGAAATATTGGAGATCTAGAATATAAATTGTTTGAACAAAGAATTACTGGAATATGTTCTAACATAATATGGAACATGCTAAGTTTTTATAAAATTTACAAAAAATGTCGTTAAACACTAAGGGCCGTATTCATAGTCGATGCTTAAGAATGATTATTGCTTTTTGATAATTTTGATAATTTAAAAAATAAAAATATGTGATGATAACTAAAAGCAATGCTTAAGGTAGGTCTCAACCAACCTTAATTAAGTAATACTTTTTCTTTTCTTAAGCCAAAGTCTCGTTTAAGAATCTCAATTGAGTCATAAGTATAGCTTAAGCAATACTTATCCTTAAGCATCGACTATGAATACGGCCCTAAAAAAAATGCTAAATAAAAATTTAATTTTTCAATTCTTTGATGTATGAAAAGAATTTTTTGCTTGGAAAGCAATATTTTAGACAATTCAGAAAAAAATGTAATTTTTATTTAAATTCACTCCCTAGTTATAAATAATAATTGCCGATGAACATTGATTCCGAGGGTCAATCAGACAAACCGAAGTCTAAAATCTTAAACACCTAATATAAACAATTTTTCACGCTCACCCGTTATGATATGAAAATATAAAATATTTATAATTTATATTTATAACTACCAAATTTATCATAAATGCGTAATAATAACACATTATTTCTGAGCAGCGGCCCACCGTGAATTTTTTTTAACAAAGCGATACGATTTGCTACCCAAGGAAATTTTTAATTAATAAAATATAAAATCAATATATCATTCCCTCAAAAATATTATTTTCTATATTTTTTGTAATGAATGATTTAACTCTAAGATTACATAAAAACAAAGAAAACATGATTCATTTTGTCTATGTTGAGGCTAGGCAAGAGAGAGAAAACAAATAGTGCGCTGACATCCTCTTAAGTTAATATGAAAAAATGTAAGTTTAGTTCAAAGTTAAAAGTTACGTTTATTAGATTAGAAAATAAATGTGACTAAACTTATTTAAAAATTAGTTACTTTTATCATATAAAATTAATAGTTATACCTACCGTATTTAAAGCTTACAAAGAACATAGTAATTCAATATAATAACGTACTGTAGGTCAGGGGCGTAGCCAAGGGGGGGTTATCAGGTCACAACCCCCCCCCCCCCATGAGTTTTTTAAAACCCCTAAAAAAATGGCAAAAATATTTTTCAAGATTAAAAAACTTTAAACTTGATACTGACATTTTTTTTATTTTTTTTTAAAAAAAAATCTATCATCAAACCAATTAAACTTGCCATCAACTATTTCGTTAATAAAAGTTTTGATTCTATTCTATATAATATGTATTTGTATTTGTATAATTATATACGTTGATAAAATATTAAGCTTTAATTGTATAAAAATTTATCAGAAAAATATAATATTACAATTAAAACTCCTAGATTGTCTAAAAAACAGGTTCATAGAAATAATATTCCTTGTAACGATACTGAAACCTATTATAAAATTGCAATTTTTATTCCATTCCTAGATACATTTCTTCAAAGCATTGAAGACCGGTTTGTAAACCATAAACATATTTTTACTGGATTTCAATGTATTATAAATTTTGAAAATGAAATAAATATAAATGATGTTGAAAAACTTACTGAGTTTTATAAAGAAGATTTGGAAGACATAAAACAAGTTTATGAAGAAGTTAAAATGTGGCATTCTTTTTTAAAAACTATAAATAAACCTAATAACATTTTAGAGTATTTAGACGTCTGTGATAGTTTAATATTTCCAAATGTTTATAAATTAATTAAAATATTAGTAACTTTGCCAGTGACAACATGTACAGCTGAACGGTCCTTTTCAACTCTTCGTAGGTTGAAGACTTATTTAAGAAATACAATGAGTCAAAATAGATTAAATGGATTGGCATTATTAAATAATAAATTAATAATATACTCAATAAAAATATGCTTTAGTAACTAAGTCTGTATTTTGTAAATTATTTTTCCAGAAATCATTTACATACTAACCTAACATACTTTATACTTTAATTAGTTAAAAGATATAGGTATAGTATAAATTATAAATCCTTAAATTAGTAATTATATTATATTGTATTACATTTGTTATTTATATTTTATACATTCGTGTGAAAAAATGTCTGCTTCGTCATACATGGAGTAATGCTAACCTTTTAGCGATTTATATAAATATAGTTAAGTTTACCAACAAATTTTGGCAAACCCCCCCCCCCCCCCCCCCATGAGAAAAATCCTGGCTACGCGCCTGCTGTAGGTACCTACTTAATAAGTATAATATACTTTAATAAATGACGAAATCTAACAAAATAATTAAATTATTTTAATGCATTTGTTTAGATGCATAATGTTCCAAAACTCACAACTATACTTTAAATATAATCAATTTGTAATCAAATGTAATCAATTTCATTATTAGAATATAATAAATTGGTTAAACAGCTCACAGCTCCACAGAAAGCAATATAAAAATTAAAAACAAAATTGTGAAAAATAATTTTCGATAACACGTTACACAGTCGAGTAATCGACAGGACTATTTTCCACTATTTAAATCTATACGTAGACACTATATTCTTTGCGAGAGAATTTCAACATTTTTTCTGTTTATTACTCATATTTTTTAATTTCAATATTTTTTTTGTCAGGAATGTGAATCTAGTAGGCAAAGGCCTAATTTTAGAGGTGGCTAAAGCGCCCATATTTTAATTCAATTTTTATTACCATTTACAACAGAATTCTAAATTGTTTTCTATTCAGTGATGATGTTGATAAAGAACTCGTTTATTCCATGTCTGGGGCACACTATATATGCAGAACGGTTTTTCTGACATTCCCGTTTATTTAGTCATGATTAGGGTTGGGATTTTATAACACTTAAAATTGCATAAATATGCGCTATAATATTACCTTAAATATCGCTAAATATGCGCTAAAAATATGCAACAAAAACAATAAAATATAAAAAAAAAAGGAAATTTATCAATTAATAATTTTTTAATCACTTACAAATTATTATGGGTAGTTAAGATTTAAAAAAACTATACAACACATTCAACGCTCATTCCTTAATAATCGCAGTAGAAATCGACAAAAAAACCCAACATAATCAGTAGATAACAAAATTAGAATCAAATACCTAATACAAAATTATTGTAATAATTTGATTGCCAAAAATCTAAAAACACGTTTACATAATTATAATTTCATAAAATATGACTGATTTTGATTCAAATACAGGTAAAAATGCAAAAAAATCTCAAAAAGTTCAAAAAAAGCAAAATACAATTTTTCATTTGAGTTCTTTATATCATGAAACACATTTTTAGCTTACTCTGCTATTTTTTAAGCATTTCATAAGAAATGTGCAAATGCTATAAAATCCCAACCCTGGTTATGATATATCATGCCATACGTTTTAAAAATAATTGTGTTGTCATGATAATAAAAGCGTATAATGTAAATATTTAAAAAAAATTAAAACAATTAAAATATTAACTTATGTAACACATTAATATTAATAATATGTTTACAAACAACCATCGTTTACGACACGATGAAAAATATTATAATTTTATTACTGTCGATTATAGCGGCATGTTCGTTTGAACAAAATTCGACTAATTACAAAGGACTTATATCTAATGGCGTTCAATATGATCCTAAAGAATTTCCATACGTAACGACTATTCTATTATTTGAGGACAATGGGGCAAATTATAGTGTCTGCACAGGATCATTGATAACAAAATATTTCGTTATAACCGCTACTCACTGTCTTCTCGATAAAACGATTAAGTTAATACGAGTAAGTATACTTAATATGCGGTAGTTCCATTGTAATTAACTAACTATACCATATCATCCACAAAAAGAAGTTTAAATACATGGAAACTAATAATCAAATTTCTATATTTAGGTATATGCTGGACCAATGGCTAATTCTAAATATCACAAGGTAAAACAAGTGTACATACATAAAGACTTTCGATTAAGTAACCCTAGTGAAGGTTCAGACGTAGGTCTGATAAAAGTAAGCGTATAGCAAATTATTATTTTTGTTAAACAAAGAATATTTCTGTTTATCTGTAAGTACTTGGCCATCCGTCAAGAACATCCAGTATTGCAACCAATGCCATAAGTCATAACCAGGGTTAACATCCAACCATCCCATATGGTCGACAACCATTCGTAACCTGTGTGAGGGGAGGTATTAAGGCTCAAGTCCCGGTGGGGTCTCCCCCTTTAACCATCTAAGCGGAACTGGCTGCTTCTCGCCTTAACGGCGCAGTCTCATCCCTCCAGGTGGGTACATTGGGCGCCCGAGCGCCAGACAATGTCCCCCTGGCAACGCTCTGTCAAGGAGGCTGATCGGATGGTCGACAACCAGTCGATCTTTAGAGGAATATTGGTCGATCATATTAAAGATAAATTATACCAATATCGGTTGATACACTATCTTAAACACTATACTCTATTTACCGAGAGTTGACCCACTTCCGCGCATGCATACTAAGCCGCCGAAACATTCAGACCCCCCAAGTAGAAGACCAGTGGTCGGTGATCGGTTGGCGGTGTTCGGCGGTGTTCGGCGATCGGCAGTGCTCGTCGTAGTAGGCAGCTGCTACTGGCGACGACCCCCCCCCCCCCCCAGGGCTGCAACGAGGCGGTGGCATGCGCGGCCGTGACCGGTTTTCGTCGAGCGAATGGGTCAACTCTCGGTAAATAGAGTATATTTTACGCTTTATATAGTATTTATTAGCAAAGAAAAATATACAATTTTCCGATGGAGAAATAATGAAAGTTAAATATTACTATGCTGCATGTAATAATATTAATAATATACCCAAATAAATAGTGGTCAATCACCAGATACATAAAATATTTTAAGGTGTTAGATTTGTTTGCTTTCTTGTAAGAAAAGGTTGGTGACTCTTGCTATACAGGATATAACAGATGACCTGACAAATAAAAAATGAAAAATGTATACTGGTCTAAGGTCTAACACATGAAAAAAATTATGAAAATTTTACGGATGATAATTAATTTAAGATTTAGTTACCTACCTATGTTTATAAACTAACAAAAGGCAAAAACAATATCTTGATAAAAAATTTTACGTTTCGAAATAATTAACTCCAAAAAATATTGATTTTTTAAAAATATAAAAATAAGCTACTTGACTTATTTAAAAACTTTTTAACATCAAAATTTTTCAAAAAATAAAATTTAGAAATTGGCTATTTTAAATTTTTGCAAAAACAATTAAAAACTATATCATAGGCATGTGCAATATTAAAATAAACAATTGTATAAGCACTGTATTTGTAACGCAAATGTTTATAAATAGTATAAAAAAAAATGTAACATTGTTTTTATCAAAAGTTGTTTCACTTGTGAGGTCATCCTGTCATTTTTATATGGAGGAATAATTACTGAGGAGGTGGTTATGGGTGTACGGGGAAATGAGGGTTAGACCCCCCCCCCCCATGTGCTGTATTTATATATTTTTGTCATATACAAATTTGGAAGCAAGTTCAAATAAACATTAATCAAATATTATTTTATAATGAAAAATGGTGGGAAAGCGGTTGTCGCTCAGCTGTACAAGTGGGTCAAGATAATCGATGGTGTTAAATTTGAATCCAATGATAAAATAGATATAATTGTATAAGATAAACGAAGACGGTCAATCAGCATATGATATTACTAAGTATATTTGATGATATTATTGTGATTAAAGTAATTTATACATATCGTATTTACGTGGAACCTTGTTTTAAATTTTAAATTGTAGATATAAAAGTTGAACATTTTATACATTTTCCCCATTAGCCCTACATTTTTCATGGATGTATTTTAAACAAGAAATAAATACATCTATAGTTTTTTCGACTACTAATAAACAAAAAAAAGCGGTATGTAATGACCATTTATATGGCGTATTGTAAACATGTGTTTAGAAAACTTAGTACAGTATGATAAAGTACTGTAAACATATATATTTTGATCAGTGTTTGGAAGGAATGAGTTCCAAAAGGACCGGATTCCTGGAACGAATTCCTTTTTATAAAAAAAGAACGAGAAAATGAACTATAGTTCTATTTTTCAAGGAAAAATAACATAATTGTTCCTTCCGTTCTAGTTCCAATAATTTACACAGATAAGTATGTAAATAATTGAAATTAAGATATATTTTTTTTTAAATGTATAATGTATAGGTATTGCTAATTAGCAGGGCTCGTAAGTTCATGCATCTGCATGTTTTTTTTGCTACACAGGAAAACATGCTAACTGAGATACAAATCCGTTTCATAACAATATTAATAATAATATGAAGTTTGATAGTGCATGTTTTTGCATGTTTTGGGTGTAAAGGCATATTTGGCATATAGTGGATTTTTTACAGTCGTTAGTGCATATTACTTCATAAAAATATTTTTTAGACAAATATTTGAAAAGTTTCTTGTTTCTTATTTACTTAGCCGTTTACAAAATTATAGTATTTTGATTTGTTTTTATTCAGTGAGTGTGTGACTACCTAGTGTCCTATTACATACTTATTTAGGTTTTATGCTTTTACGAAATATCGCGGAACAATGTTATCGCTACCACTACCATCCGCCACCGTATAAAGTGGCAGCTTCTCACCAACCAGCATTTATAATTTTGTACATTGGTACAGTATAGTTTTCTTACACTCGCCGTTGAGTAGGTATACTCGTATGAGTCGTATGCGTTTGTCCGTTCGATTTCCTGTTTTAGTGTTTTCATGTGAGGTATAGGTACTGTACACATTATTCATATTTTATTTAAACAATGCCGAAAGAAAAACAAACAGTTGCGGGCTGTTTGCAAAATTTTGTGGAGGAATTTGAATTTTTTTAAATTTATGGATTAAATCTTATTATTTTAAAATTTTCTCATGATTTTTTTACATAATGCATATTTTGACAATTTTTAGTGCATGAAGTACCGAGCCTTGCTAATTAGTGATCGTTATCGAGTATCGACGCTAAGACAATCGATTTACGTTGGCCAACAATTTAATTTTGAAGAAAACCTCAAAATAGAATTATAAAATATTTACCTACTTGTATATTATATTAGAATTAAAAAATAAAGAAGTATGCATATGAAAAAAAACATAACCCACATAAATGTAGTTGTGCAGGACGGACATTTAAAGTTTTGAAATTACATTGTTTTAGGTCAGCCGCCCAAACAATTATGTGCTGCTATCTAGCGGAATAATATTTTTTTAGGGTTGGGCCATTTGGATTCTGGTATAAAATATAATTCTGTATCATATTTTCAAATAAAAACGGAATTTGATTTTTTGTTGGTTGGGCCGATATGGTTCTACACGCCTTATAAATAAACAAACAAAGCTGTTTGTTTATTTATTATTGTTATTATTATTATTATTATTATTATTAATTATTTATTTATTTGTTTACACTTACATTTTAATTATATATAGAAATATATATTAATTATTATTCATTGAACAAATAATTTATTGTCACATATTTTTCTACCTTATCTCTATTCTATAATAAAAAGAATAAAATTTACCACTCCAATGGTTGAATTCAAAATGTAGGATATATCATTTTCAGAAATTAGCAATAACAATAACTACAATATGTAATTATATTATATTATTTTTATAGTCAAAAAATAGTCTTATGTTTTTAAATTAAATTATAAAAAAGGTGGATGTCGCTCTGCTGTACAGTAGGTTAGAAGTGGGTCACTGTATAATGGACAGTATTAAATTTGAATTCAATGATATAATATCACTGTATAAGAAAAACGATTCTGAGCGGAGACGGTATAGCAGTCTATGTATTAGACATA
>NW_021770114.1:11970-13212 GCF_005508785.2 Acyrthosiphon pisum | reverse complement strand
GATTAAGGATTTATGGAAACTTTGTGGAAGTCAAATGACTAAAGATGGTCATAAAAGAAAAATATGTAAAATGTGTTTAAATAGTTTTGATACAGAAAATAAGTTAAATGAACATAAACATTATTGTGCTAATAATAAAGCTGCTAAAATAGTTCTACCAGAACCCTATAATAAAACTTTAGTATTTGAAAAATATAATAATTCCTTAAGAGTACCTTTTGTGGTTTTTGCTGACTATGAATGTACTCTTAAACCAATATATACTTGTCAACCAAATGATACAGAGTCTTTTACTAATTGTTATCAGAAACATATACCCAATAATTTTTGTTATTATATTAAATATAGTAATGGTGATTATAAACCTCCTGTAACATATTCTGGTCCAAACGTAGCTCAAGTATTTTATGAATGTATGAAAAATGAAGAAATAAGTATTTCTGAAATATATGATAAAATAGTTCCTATGAAATCATTGAATGCAGAACAATTAAATAATTATTATAATAAATCTAATAAATGTCATATTTGTGAAAGATATTTAAGTGAAATACCTCCAATGTTAGAGAAAAAATTTAAAATATATAAAAACACTATTGAATATTATAAAAATACTGATGATGTTAAAAAAATTAAATTGTATGAAGATGATCTTAAAATAATTAATGATAATATTGAATATTATAAAAATACTGATGATGTTAAAAAATTAAAATTGCATGAAGATAAACTTAAAATAATTAAAGACACTATTAAATATTATAAAAATACTGATGATGTTAAAGAATTAAAATTGTATAAAAATATACTTAAAAATATGATTAAAGACACTAGGTATCGAATATTATAAAAATACTGATGATGTTAAAAAATTAAAATTGCATGAAGATGATCTTAAAATAATTAAAGACACTATTAAATATTATAAAAATACTGATGATGTTAAAGAATTAAAATTGTATGAAGATAAGCTTAAAAATGAATTAGAAAATAAAAATAAAAATATGAGAAAAGTTCGGGATCATGACCACTTAACTGGAGAATATAGAGGAGCAGCACATTCTATCTGTAATCTTAACTACCAAAATCCACGTTTTATTCCAATTGTTTTTCATAATCTTTCAGGTTATGATGCCCATCTATTTATAAAAGAATTTGGGAACGATACTGAAAGAATAAAATTGATCCCAAATAATGAGGAAAAATATATTTCTTTTTCAAAGTGATATCACGTGTAGTACT
>NW_021770114.1:7573-10223 GCF_005508785.2 Acyrthosiphon pisum | reverse complement strand
CATTATATACTAAACGTTTATATTAACAATAATAATCATAAGTATCATATTACGATCGGTGGGGATTGTCCATCGGTCATTAGCAAGTAGACAATTTTATATGTACGTCAGTTCGATTTATACTTTTCATAATAAAAGACTATAATATACGTTTATGTTATTATTCATATTAACAATACACAACAAATGGTATATACATACTACTTCTATATTAAACCTAATGGTCCAGCAAATATCTTGACATCAAACCAAGCCCCATCAACATCGTTAGGCTCATACGACTCTGTGATCATTTTCATAATACGTTTGTTGCTGAAGTGAACCTTGGATTCAGGAAAATCCAATTTAGTGTATGGAAACCAACATTTGGTAACCATATCTTGTGTTTGACACCATATTGAAGGCACATGTTGTATAAAGTGGCTTTGGGTAAATGATACAACATTCCAGGCACTTTATATTAGTATAAACAGATATTAATTCTCTTAATTATTTTTCTAAGGATAGGTAGGTATAACAATTACATATTTACACTTATTATATTATTAATTTCACTGATGTACATTTTATTAAAAAGTAAATAACTAAAGAAGAATAAAAGCAGGATACAAAATATAAATACTGGTTAAAGGATATTATATATAGGTAATTTTATTGACTATTGTATACTTGCATTTATTACCTCTGTTATTTACAAACACTTAAAAAGCATTTATGAGACAAATACAATACAAATTCATCTGGTTAAAACAAATATGTGAGTATTAAGTTCTCTAAAATAAATTATTACTTTTTTTAAAATATTATTACTGTGAATGTACAAAAGGTAGAATAAGCATGGATTTGTCGCCATCTGTTTGTTTAATGGGCAACCTAACCATTTTTTTAGATATATCTGTTAATTTCCAACATTTGAGTGGTCCTAAATTATCGGCTTTATAAATATTTAAAATTGATGAATTGCAAGGAAAGTCAAAAAACGAACCAACATTTTCATATTCTCGTCCTACAATCATAGTATCATTATTCACGGAGGACATAGCAATATTTTCTATTACAACAATACTACCCTTAATTAATTGTACACAATTATCTGCACTATTTAACTTTAAAATCATATTTGATAGACGCCAACCAGTAAATTGTGGGTTTTGTACTTCAGAAATCAAAGGTCTGTGTTGGTTTGTTGAACGACATTTTAGGGGTCCATTATGTGTACTAAAAGTTGAATTTTTATTAAAATTACTAATTTGAATAGCTTTTTCTTCAGCATACCTATGCACTAATTGTTGAAATGGCTTCATTCCACTTCTAATTTGTTTTTTTATAGGTTGCATAAAACTTTCAAATGGAAAACAAGAAAAATTATTTAAAGAGCCATATTTTTTAGCATCATCTGCAATGTGGATTAAAGCATGAATATTATGGGATATATATGCCTTTCCATAAATTGATTGGAATGATTCAACAAAATGTCTAAGTAACCATTTTGCATAGTCATAATACTCCAAAGAAATATGTTCAGTTAAAATTATACGAATAGCTACTGATATAACGACAAAGCTATTATAAATTTCCTCTTTAACATGTCCTAAGAAAATAACAAATCCAGTGTATAGTAAGCATTGCCTCAACTCTGTAGCTTTCCATCGATTGATATCGTGAAATGGATGTAATCTTGAACTTTCAGAAGGTCTTCTTTGGAATTCTTCAGGAATAAAATATTTTAAAGAATTCATTTTTTTGTCTAATTCATTAACATGCGATTTAGGTAAGGCATATTTATGTTAACTATTTACCCAAAATGTAATCAACTTTTTAGTAACACCAATACACACTAAATGCATATAATCATACGGTATGGATGTTACTAAATTTAATTTGGGACTTTCTGACAAAATAGATTTTCCTAAATGAAATTGGTTATCATGACAGTCTAAATAACTTTCATGGCATCTTATAGGGGCATCTAAGTCAGGAAAACAAATACGCCCTTCATCTCTAATTCCAACTGTTGTACAACGAACACATGAATGTTTACCAGTATGACCCTGTACTTTGAGAATAAAAGATTTTGCTGGGGCATCACATAGTATAGCATGGACTTCTAGAGAAAAATGTTTATCATCAATTATAATACAATTAGATAAAATGTCTTTTAATTCAAAAACAAAATCTGACAAATATTCATTTGCATCAGTTGGTTTACTTTTTCCATAAAATGCCCCAATTATAAAAACGTTTGGTTTAAGAATATCTACATTTGAAAAATGCCCTAAAATAGGCCAAAGGCTACTAGGTGGATTTTTGGTAATAGGGAGTCCATCAATCCCAACTATTAAATTTAGTTTTGGTAAAAATCACAATATTTCATTAGTAGTTTTACTTCTTCCTTGATTGAAAAATGATGATAAACACCACCGTCAATATTTTTTACAGTGTTAGTTGTAGGATTTTTTAAGAGAGTACGTGCATCTTTTGGTAGATTACTGAATTGTGAACTTTTTTTTAAGTTTTTTAGTAAATCATTGAGTACAATATGAGGAATCTGGTGCTTTATAGCCCAGGTTGCTATAATTAAGTTTAAGTCAAATAACTCTTCACAATCAGGTTCAGAAACTTCATCTATCCCAGAGCTAAACAAAGAGCT
>NW_021770114.1:5434-7473 GCF_005508785.2 Acyrthosiphon pisum | reverse complement strand
ACATAAACTTTTAGAGGATTCACTAAGATTTTCTAAAATTAAATTATTTTCACAAATATTTTGATGAAGAGGATTGTTTTGTTCTATATTTAATACTGGATCAATATTTGTATCATAAGTTGTACTTGATGGATTTGATGTAGCTGTATTATTTAGAGAAGAAGAAAGTAATAATTTAGCTTGCTTTCTTAACCTATACCGTGTACTTTTACTAGGTACAAACCGTTGTGGTGTTCCGGCAGCATTTTTATCCATTGTTGACCTAATAAAATAACATAACAAAATAACATTGTAGCCTGTAGGTATATATTTCTTGGGAATCTTATAGTATATTTAGTAACTATATATATTTACCACAAGTATAATACTAAATCATAAAATAATAAAAGACTTAAGGCAGTATCCATTATCAATTAATGCGAATATAAGTATTGCTTACTTAAGTTAATTTTGATAATTTAAAAATAAAAAATGCGTGATAATAACTAAAGGCAATGCTTAAGGTAGGTCTCGTCCAACCTTAATTTAAGTAAATACTTTTTCTATTCTCAAGCCAAAATCTATATTTAAAGTTATATTTGAAGTTAATAGTATAATAAATAAACCAATTAAATGTTTTCTATATTATGTAATACCATAAAATTAACATTATAAGTTAAAAAGAAAAACATTGTAAACACCATCATATCTGGTTGAATATATACTCTAATTTAGATACCTAAGCAACTGATGCACATTTGTGCGCTGTTTAAAAATGTTAGGTATAATGTGAGTACTATTATTATGTTTCGCTATGTACTAATCCCTAATAGTATATAGGTATACACATTGATTATTAAATCAAAGATTTGGCTTAATACTATAATATTATAATTGATGTAATTAACAATAGTAGTAGTAGGTGGGTCACTATGGTACACTTTCATTCGAATGCAATATTTCCTAAAATATTTTTCATAGAAATTGAAATGCAATATTCCTTTAATTATTTTGCAAATCGTGAAACGCAATAATTATTAAAATATTTTTCAAAAATCTGAAATGCAAAATCCGCAAAATATTTTTTAATAGAATTGTTCTATCAAAAATAAAAATCGAAATAACATATTTAATTGCAAAATGTATTAAAAAGAATTTTAAAAATATAATAAATAATAAAATAATGGCAAATATAAATTCTATAAGCATATTAGAAAATATGAAAGTCTCTGAGCTTAAGTCAATAGCAAAAGAGGCTAAACTTAAGGGTTATAGTACCCTTAAAAAAAATGATCTTATATCAAGAATTAGGAGAGGTCATACAATTCGCGATTTAACAACTTCTGAGCTTAAGTCAATAGGTAGAAGTTTTGATATAAAACAAATTTACAAACTTAATAAAGAATGTTTAATAAAAAAAATTAAATTAACAAGAAAGCAACAACCTTTTTGTAAATTTCAAGAAGATATATTCAAGGATGAAGTTTTTAATAGTTCATTAAACAATAATCCATTTCAGAAGTTAGAAAAAACAATTTTCACTGAAGAAAATTATTTTAATAGTTCATTAGATGTTTATGATTTGATAGATATAAGTAGGATAAAAAAGACAGTTCTAAAACCAGATCCTGCTGGCAGTTCCCTATGCTGGTTAGCAGATCCCTGACCACCTCTGGGCAGATCCCGGGCGGCGCCGCCGCCGCCGTAACCCGTTTGGCCGCCGCCACTTCCCCCACCTTAGACAGATCCCGGGCGGCGCGGCAGAGCCCGCCGTAACTCGTTTGGCCGCCGCCTGAGGAAAATAATTTAAAAATTTTTTTCACCGGACCGGGTTTCGAACCCGGAACCCCGACGTCGGTGGGCCGAGCACCGTACCACTGCGCCACCCCATCACATATACTCTGTAATATCTTACCCTATTTAAGTTGTAATGGATTATCATATCTTGTAATAAAATATATTGTGTTATCATATCTATGTTATCACATAAAATATCCCGCGTTAATATAATATTATACACTTTAAATATTATATACCGAAAATTATTTGTAAAATATGTA
>NW_021770114.1:4431-5384 GCF_005508785.2 Acyrthosiphon pisum | reverse complement strand
GACCATCTCAATACATTAATTAGAAATCAAAATCAAAAAGATTAGAAAAAATATTTTAATTATTATTGCATTTCGATTTTGAAAAAAATATTTTGGGGTGATTTTGCAAAAAATATTTTAATTATTATTGCATTTCGATTTTTATTTTTAATAATTAAGTTTTGCGGAAATATTTTAATTATTATTGCATTTCATAAGTTTTGCGAAAAATATTTTAATTATTATTGCATTTCAATTTTCTGATCTTTTTGCACATTGTTTTCTTTGTGATCTTTTATTGATATAATATGGACTGTGCCAGGAATGGTATATATATACTACTCATACGTTGTAAAAATATGATTTTCAAACGCTCATAAAAATTTAATTTGACTTGCTTGTAGACATTTTTTTTTATGGAAATGGTAGACAATGTTATGAAGAATGTTGTACTAATTTTTCAAATCTTAGATTTAAAAAGATAATTTTTCATTAATTTCTAACTCAAAATAATTTGCAAATGTTGGTCATTTATACGTATTTTGTCAATATTTGAAATTTAGATGCTTATAAAAAAAAATTGTGACTATGGATTTTTAATTTTTTTCATCTGCCATTAAAACAATATACTAGGAGCCTTCTATTAAATTTTCAAGCTTTTTAACCAACAAATAAAATTTTATCAATATTCATAGAAAAAAAAACAAAAAAAAATGGAAACTGAAAATGTCCGTAAAGAGCTCAAAATAAGTCAAAATATTTAGAAAACGTTATGGTATTAAACTACTAGAAAATTTTCACTTTTGACCCCCCCCCCCCCCCCCCCAAAGTACCAACTAGATTCACTTTCCTTTCAGAAAAGATACTGTTGAAGAAATTCCAAGCAATTTTACTATCCTAAAAGGTGATGACAGACACACAAAAAAAAAAAATTAAAAAATTAAAAAAAAACACACATCACTGTAAAATCAATA
>NW_021770114.1:118-2461 GCF_005508785.2 Acyrthosiphon pisum | reverse complement strand
TTACCCACCTTTTTATTATATATTTGGACTAGATTCAAATAAAAAATTGATTGTACTTTTTTCATGCAACACAAAAAGAAACAAATTTTAACCACACCAACTACATTTATGTTTTCAGTCCTAAGTCTGAATAAAGTGGGAAGGAAGTTTGTATTTGGTTTAATTTTTTTCATGTAGGAACTTACATTTGCCCGTTAAAATCGCCAGTGATTATGTACGGTGTAGGTAGTTGACTGATTATTTGGACTAGGTCATTATCGTTAAAATTTGTTTGATTAGGTAGGTATATATTGCATACGGATTTGCTTTTGATAACCAGGTACTGGTGTACCAGTTCAATTATTTTAATTAAGTGATTGGGTTCGATTTTATAGTTGTCGCATAGTTCTTGTTTATTATTGCAGGTCGGGGCGTTTTCTATTAAAGCTTGGAATTTCGTAAAACCGATTGATATATTGCTAGAGTTTTTGATAAAAATTTGTTTTGCTAGTTCTAATAATGTTTTAAGCTCGATAGTTGCTTGTGGGTTGGTTCGTAATATTTTGGCTTTTTTTACGGTGAGATCTTTATGGGTTTTGGTAGCGATTGTATTTTGTTCATTATCGATTGCTATGTCTTCCTCGGAGTTGCGGGACACTGTTGAAGAGGAGGGAGCGGGCCTTTTGTTATCGATGAATGATATGAGGTCGGTTTCCATATTATCGGTGATTTTTATTTCAGTGGTTTTAATTGGGTTCTCTATAGGATTTTCTATTTTTGTGTTGCTTGCTTGGATTGTTGTTAGTGTGTGTTGTTGTTGTGAGGTGTGTGCGTCGTTTATTTTTTCTGAATTGTTCTGATTTTTTATGGTTGTTTCTGATAATTCGTTGCAGCTGGAGGAAGTGTGTCCGATTTTTTTACATATGTAGCAAGTTAGTGAATCGTCCCAGAAAAAAATTCTGTGATTCGCTCCTTCGTGGTTAATTAGTATAGAGTTTGGGAGATTTTTGGTGGTTTTTGTGGATATGAACATTTGTCTTCGGAAGCTTAGGATGTGTGCGAATCCTTCTTTTTTGACGCTGGCTCTGAGGTGAATATTATTATTTGACTGGTGGGGCTTATGCCAATGTTGCTGAGTTCGCTTAGAATTGTTTCATTTGGGATTGTTGGACATACGTTTGATATTATTATTCTTTTGTCAGGGTTGAAGTATTTTCTTATTTTAATTGGTTTTTCGTTGATAGTTATTGGTGTTGGGTGATTAACGACGCAGTCATTCAGTTCTACCGATGATAGGAATATGCAGAATCTATCTTTAAATATGCGTGACATGAATAATATGTTTTCAGGTTTTGTTATTTCTGTCATTGCATATATATATTCATGTTGCTGAATGTCGTCAGTTATTTCAATTATTATAGCTTGCTCTTTTTTTGGGTTACGCGTTTTGGCTGCTGCATTGGCGAATGATATTTGGTTTTCATTGGTTTTTAAGTTTGGATGTATTTGATTTGGTGATGTTTGGTCTGGATTGTTATTGAGCTGTGAAGTTGGGTTGGTTTTGGTATTTGAGGTTTTGGGCAGAGTCGGACTGCCCCGGACCGCTAGTCCGCAATTGCGGACGGGGCCCCGGTTTCATTATGGTAATTGGGGGCCCTTAATTTTCTACCTATTTATATTATTATTATTCGTTTAGAGTAATATAAAATAAAAAAAAGGTGGGTAAGTGGATGTCGCTCTGCTGTACAGTAGGTTAGAAGTGGGTCACTGTATAATGGACAGTATTAAATTTGAATTCAATGATATAATATCACTGTATAAGAAAAACGATTCTGAGCGGAGACGGTATATCAGTCTATGTATTAGACATATATATACTTATCTATGGTATAAGAAAAAAATTGACCTATAATAGGTACCTATAATAAATTCCAAATTAATCATATCATAATATCTATTAGGTACTTATAAGTTATAACGCGTTATACATCAACAAAAAACCGTGGTAAAATCATAGATATATAATAGTATACTTTAGAAGTTTCAAGTACCCACGAATAATATTATACAATCACAACAAAATAACTAAAATAGTTATCCTAGGTTTTTAATATGTAATTTCGTCCAAATTTGTACTTAAAATGACTATAAAAATAAACTGTGTAAATGTATTTTTTAGATTTTTTGGTAACAGAATTAATTACTTACGTGGAATCTTGTTTTAAATTTTTAATTCTTAGATACAAAAATTGAACATTTTATAAATTTTTAACTACAAAATAATTTTTCAAATTAAGATTTGATAAATTTTGTCAAAATTTGATCTTTAAATGCTTATAAAAAAAAATTGTGCCTATGTATTTT
>NW_021770114.1:0-68 GCF_005508785.2 Acyrthosiphon pisum | reverse complement strand
CTTTAAAATGTAATTTATCAATAAGACAAAAGAACCCAAATTAAAATCTTTCTAAATAAACCGAAAAC
>NW_021770113.1:1506-1620 GCF_005508785.2 Acyrthosiphon pisum | reverse complement strand
AAATCTACGTACGTCAAAAAAGTGCAATCAAAACACAAAAGGTGCAAAACATCAAAAAAAAAAATTAAAAATAGTGTATACATTTAAACATCAAAATATTCGCGCACTTACTTA
>NW_021770113.1:0-1406 GCF_005508785.2 Acyrthosiphon pisum | reverse complement strand
GATTAATATATATTTTTTTAACGAAATTTTATCCGTTAAAAACATGTTCAAATGTAGCATGAAATACACATAAAAACAATAATTTTTTTAGGAAGGTAAGTTATTATGAATAGGGGAGATAAGGGGGAGTAGTTGCGTTTATATTCAAGACTACCATCTTTTATAACACGTTTTGTTGGCTCTCGGTCGTCGGTCAAAAATTAATTAAAAGCTCACAGTGGAAAAAAAAGAATAAGAATATATTTTTTTTGGCGGGAAAAGTTTAAGAATAAAGGCATTCGACCTCTGGCACCATTAATTAGTTTTCTAATTAGACCGGGAAATTAACCGTTTTGAAATTTCCACTTTTACTGTATAAGCTAAATATATACACCACCACTGTGTGACTGTATATATGTGCTTTTTTTCCGTTGTTGTTGTTCTCATTAAAACAACAATAAAAGACGGGCCTTCCGTCCAAAAAAATAATAATGATAATAATAAAAAACGCAAGTTTGTTCAAGCTGTTATTTGACCAAAAAAAAAAAAACAAAAACAAAAAAAATAAACAAGTAAATAATGATAACGTCAATAGTTGTAATTGAAAAACCATTATCCTAATGGATTTCCGTCACACACCTCCGAACGTGACAGTCCATCTAACCATACCACCCATCCACCCCATGAACTACTGGGCATATATAGAGACTTTTTAGCTGAGATATTATTTAATCTTGCTATACAGAATTTACACTCGACCGACACCAGTATTATAATGTTATTATAATGACGGTCACCAGCTGCAGTGACGTGACTACATATTACGATGATAGCCCACGGCGAACTATATATAATAAGTATACAATATTTTATACTACCGTTCAGGTTTTCGTACAGACACGATATAATATAAACAATTTTAACAAAAATAATCTAACAATAATTGAAATGCGGTACAAAAAAAAATGTCAGTACCTAGGTATTATTATTTAGACTCTGCGTATATAATAGTAATTATACTATCTCTGCAATACCTAGCACCCGATTTCAGTCTCCACAACGAACCCATCCACAAAAAATAATTGTCTCTTAAACTATTATAATTTATCTCTCAGGTCACGAACAACAACAACGGGGGGACAGCACAGTAATAAAATATAATATTATAAAAATTCTGAAAAAAAATACGTGGTTGAGTTTTAATTTTTGGCAGGGTTGGGCAGGATATTTTGTTTAATGTTATGTTACCTGTCTCGCCGGTGGTGGCCACTATGGGCGGAGACGGAGGCCCGTGACCGAACCCGTTAACGGCCGATATGGTGAACTCGTACTGGGTGTAAGGGCTCAGCGGACGTATCGTATAGTACATGGTCACCACACCGCTGATGACGCCTGGTGACTGAGACGCCGACCGAGGTTTATGTGAT
>NW_021770112.1:6014-6188 GCF_005508785.2 Acyrthosiphon pisum | reverse complement strand
GAATGTTACCGTTCGAATTAACACTCCCTGTAACTCCTACCCCATAACACTCACACACACACACCACATATTCCACACATCAATAACACGTAAACACAATATAAAAAAATTATATTATGTATAAAATTCTAAATTAAACTGTCATTGTTATCGTTTTCTTTTTATAACTAACTT
>NW_021770112.1:1986-5914 GCF_005508785.2 Acyrthosiphon pisum | reverse complement strand
GTTGTAACATATAATATGTTGATACATTTTAATTTATAATAAATAAAAAAAAAAATAAAATATTTTTAATTCCCTCAATACATTCAGTCTTTACTAAACGGGAAACTTGGTCAGTGTAATATGTATAATACTTATCTGTATAAATAAATCAAAAGAATATATCTGTTTCAGCATTTTCAATTGTGTATGCTTTTCGTACTTGCTACATAATTCTATTAATTCAGTACCTATATGTTTAGAAAAGCTAGTGGCTATTTCCTGTGTTCAATAATATTTATGATTTTTATTATTTTAAACCATATTACTGGGTAATGAGTATTTATATAGATATTATAAAAAATAACTTAAGTTAATTGAAAATGTTCATATAACTTTTAACTTAACTGAGTTACAAAAAAAATTAGGTTAACTTTATACTTTTTAAAATGTTTTCCATTAACTTAACTCAGTTAAAAATTATCATTAACTTTTCCAAGCTTGGTTGGAGGTACACATACCATAACACATTCCACATTCAGAAACAAATAGTTGTTTGGCTTACTATTTACAATGTTACTAATTAATGGCCATTTAATAATATATTTAAAAAAGTGCATGCTTAAAATATTGTCTCATCAGTTAATGCCAGATAAGTACACGTTGTCATAAAATTTGTTTGAAAATATTTCTAAAAATATTTTACTAAATATTTCCAAAATTTTTGATTTTTATATTGACAACAATTAAAGAGTAAGTACCTCTATTTGGAAACGGTTTGTTTTAAAGGTTTCGCAAACGTATATTTTTGCTCGTATGACATATTACCAAGAGCTGTAACTTATATTTAATTTTTAGCTCACAATCACGAATTCATTCATTCATGTATACTGTGCAAGTACAAGTATAAAAACTAAACTAATTTATATCCTTAAGTAATTCATGCTTAAAAATAATATATTTATACCTAATTATCCATTTCGTTGATAGTCTGGCTGCGATAATGATAATCCAAAAATTGAATATATTTATTGTAATATATAAATAATATACCCTTATATACTTAAATAAACTTATAGAATGAATATACCAAAACGAACATAGTTGGGTGTTAAAACTCAAACGCAATTATTAAACATATTACACAATACAAAAGAATATTAGCAACGAGCATTCCTCGATGATTACGCAACAATCTTTCCGAGACATCCATGCACAAAAACATGCCCATATATGGACATACAAAATCAATAAGATAAAAAAAAAACGTTACGAAAACTATTACAGAATTACGTAACTAACTTCTGTCTCACTAAAAAAAACAGTTTACCTATACATGCGCAATATATGACATTTGGTTAAATAATCAAATATCAATGTCAAAACTATGCGCAAAAGAAGTAATAGGATATAACACAAAACACGATACACCCCTATCATACCAATATTTCCAAAAACCGACGACAATGTGCAAAATACAACATAACGTGCACGAACATGCGCACTGTACGACATTCGATCAAACAACCGGATATCAGTGCCAAAATTATGCGCAACAAGGAGAATACGATAGCTCCTAACATATGAAATACTTTTCTCACACCAATATTGCGAAAAACCCATCGACAATGTGCAAAAACACAATTTGAATGCACGTGCATGCGCAATTCACACAACAAACTTATAGCTTCCTTATATAAACGCAACGCACACAGTGCATAACTAGACACTCATGGTCCAGACGTCAATCAATCATCATCCACTCGCAACGACCACACGATGTGCCACGGCGGCGCAGTACACTGCTGCAATCAACATACATGAAGACGTCAACGCCGCCCACAGCGAGACTACGTGCTGCCGTACAGCTTTTCTTAATCTGAAATTAATCTATTTCCACGAAGTTAACTTAACTATTGCGTCTGTTTTAACATCAGGTATAAGTTCACTTTTGATATATTCACTCTACTATCCAACCATGACAATATTGTTATTTCAATTCTTTACAAACCTAATTATCCTTCAAAAATATTAAGTTATGTAAGGCCAAACATATCCATACATCCATATCAAATCTTTATACTCCACATAAAAAAAAATCCTAATGTAAATTATAAACTCCACTTCAAAAACACACATCAACCAAATAAAAATAAATAATAAACTCCACTTCAAATACTGCTTGCCAATTCATTGTCTCTCCCAGACGTTGGATTGCCAAAATATATCTGCAGTCTAGATCACGAGCTAGGAACTGGACATACATATGTGATGGGCCGACGTACTTTTCTCTTAAGCGACTAGACTTCAGATAGGTATATAAGTAATTGAAATGTGTGCTACACCGACATCACATAAAAATAAATAACAAACTCCACTTCAAACACTGTTTGTCAATGCATTGTCTCTCCCAGACGTTGGATTGCCAAAATATATCTGCAGTCTAGATCACGAGCTAGGGACTGGACATACATATGTGATGGGCCGACGTACTTTTCTCTTAAGCAACTAGACTTCAGATATATAAGTAATTGAAATGTGTGTTACACCGATATCAAATACAAATAAATAACAAACTCCACTTCAAACACTGTTTGTCAATGCATTGTCTCTCCCAGACGTTGGATTGCCAAAATATATCTGCAGTCTAGATCACGAGCTAGGGACTGGACATACATATGTGATGGGCTGACGTACTTTTCTCTTAAGCGACTAGACTTCAGATATATAATTAATTGAAATGTGTGTTACACCGACATCAAATAAAAATAAATAATAAACTCCACTTCAAACACTGCTTGTCAATTCATTGTCTCTCCTAGACGTTGGATTGCCAAAATATATCTGCAGTCTAGATCACGAGCTAGGGACTGGACATACATATGTGATGGGCCGACGTACTTTTCTCTTAAGCGACTAGACTTCTGATATATAAGTTATTGAAATGCGAGTCAACCAAATGTCAAATAATAAAAGAAACAAATAATAAACTCTGCTTCGAACACTGCATGAAGCAAGCAAATAAATATATAATAAAATATAATATACGTAAATCTGTGACACTAACAAACGAATAATTATAAAATGTACAAAGTCAAACATATATTAGGGAATTACAATTTCCAAATAACTCATAATGTATAAAAATATTAATCAATATTGTAACTCAAAGCACTCCTAATCTTTACACGCTATCAAACCCTTTCTGTCTTTATATTATATCGCTAATACAAAGAGTCGACAGTGCATAAGCAAAACGTGAACTCATAAATGGTATAAGGTATTGTACTATAAGTCGTAAAATAATAGTAACGTGCATCGATCCACACCAATCAGAGATGTATCCTTTCCAACCAGGATCAACGAGTACTTTTCACAGCCATACGAGGTAAGTGAACACACATATATTTTGCACTCTATGACAGATAATCAACTCCGTACTCAACTAATAATATTCTGTAGTAGGATAAAAATAATGTAATTTAAGTGCCAATATGCGTACGTCCTTAATTTTCCATACCCTTTGTAATTTGCCGCATTACTCCGCACTACCCCGACTTCCCTTTTTCTATTTTTATCTTTTTTTATTTTTATCTCACTACATTATCGTCGGAATTACAAACCAATCTTGTTTGAACTGATGAATATAAAAGTAAGTGCATATTAACAAAAAAACAATCCGTGCTATTTCTAGAAATACGGGAAACGTTAAAGTTCTACTTTGAACCAAAAATCCAGTCTGTTCCACTGTTATGAAATATCAATTATGCCTATACACTTGCACAAAATTAAAATAGGTCTTAAGGTTATTTGAAAAACAGTCGTCATTTCGGAAGCTTGTCTCCAAAAGTGAAATAAAAGAATAAATATTAGTTATTTTATGATAAATATTTTAGAATTCGAATAATGATGAGGCTCTAATTAAACGACCCTACAATTATTACACATCATT
>NW_021770112.1:0-1936 GCF_005508785.2 Acyrthosiphon pisum | reverse complement strand
GCACTCTGTGACAGATAATCAACTCCGTACTCAACTAATAATATTCTGTAGTAGGATAAAAATAATGTAATTTAAGTGCCGATATGCGTACCTCCTTAATTTTCCATACCCTTTGTAATTTGCCGCATTACTCCGCACTACCCCGACTTCCCTTTTTCTATTTTATCTTTTTTTATTTTTATCTCACTACATACCAATCGCCGCGAAACCGTAATATTATTGTTACCTACTTATTGTTTTCAACGTTGTTGAAAATGTGATTCGATTTGATACGATAATGTGTTAATATGTCATGTAATTACGGCCTATAATCATAATAAAACAACGCAATTACAATTTTTTGTTGGAAAACGAAAGTAGAAAACTATTATTTTATTGGCTAAAAAAATACTACGACAACTGTGGTGTGATAATGTAAGGTATTTATTGTAAGGTAATTATTGTCGAGTTGGTGCTGTTTTGCCTAAAAGTGCCAATATAACGGTAATTGTCTTCGCCCACGGGTTATATTATTTATCTCTGTGACTGTTAAGTACGGTACTTACTAATGGTCGGTCACTCGTCTGAAATCCGTCTTAATGGTAGACGCTTTGATTGTTCGCCAAGTATCTAACCGTAATCTCTCTTCGAAGTTTCAACTAGCGCATGAGTGCAAGGTAAGAACTTGAATGCGCAATACTTAACTTTAAACCTTAGGTACCGAAAATAATAATATTTTAATAGTTATATATACTACTTGTACGCCCTTTATTAAGCAGTGTTGGGAATAGATAACTAATAATTTATCTAGATAAAGATAGAGATGACAGGAATCATTTTTATCTATACCCTGTTCCAAAAAAGAAGACACCAGATTTACGTAGCAAAACCGGATTTGTCTGTGGCCGCCTAGTGTCTTCTCTTTTGGAACAGGGTATAGATACAGATAAAGATAATTATACTAAATTGTATCTAGATAAATATGCGATAATTTCATGTTTAATTTTGAAAATATTCAGGATACCTACTTGAGTCTACTAGTAAAAAAAAATACATAATATAAAATTTTTTAAAGCAGAGGACAGAGGTTGTACAAATCGGTTAAGCGATAACTGAAATTCCGGGAATTCTAATAGGGTCTTATAAATATTAAATTGTTATAAATTACAATTATTATAATATTATTATGCTTGTGAGTCCAATATCCATGAATGTTGGTTTATTTTTGTCAGTTTAAAACAATAATTATTTTTCATACTTTGTACACAATTCTATGAAACGGGTATCAGCTAATGAGACCATCATCATTCGGTTTGTGGCCGGCGGGTAGCAGGGATAGATGTTTTTGCTTTTGCTATTATTAGTTGTTCTTACAATCTTACCTACTACATGTCCATTACATATTTCTATTTTTGGGTTTTCTCATTGTTTACGATGAGACTAACAATGAATATTAATAAATATTAAAATCATGGTATTATAATGCATATTACTAAACGTGTTTTCTATGTAATAGATGAAAAATAGAAAAATGTAAAAATAAAATAATAAAAATATTTTCAATTTTTTTTTTAGTTCATTTAAATAAATTATCTAGATAAGTACTCATAGATAACTAGAATTTTATCTAGATGAAGATAAAGATAACTGAGTAGAAATTTATCTAGATAAGATAAAAGATAAACAATTTATCTAGATATTTCCCAACACTGTTATTAAGTGCGTGCATCAACCATATAACTCGTAGTATTCTGGTGTACACACTAATTCTTTCAATAAATTGTAGGTAAAAAGTAGTATTCTATCTCTAAATGCACTACCATTTTTGAAAAAAATATTTTTTTAATAATTTGAAGTCATTATAAAAACATTTTTGGAAAATATATTTTTTTTACTATTTTTATCGTCATAATTTTTCAGTTTTTAGTTTTTACAAGTGCATAACATAGCAAATTTT
>NW_021770111.1:10459-11342 GCF_005508785.2 Acyrthosiphon pisum | reverse complement strand
GCAATTTGTTTCTAAACCGGTAATATTGCTGACATACCTATTTATTTTGTCATGGTGTTCTACGGTAACGGCGAAACAGGCCTTGTTACGGCGGCGGAGAAGTGCCGCTAGGTCGACCGACAGTGCTGCCCTGAGCGGACAAAAAAAAGATCGCTAACAATCGGCCTTCCTAACTTACGGTCCGTCCCCGGGCCGTTTACAAAATCGAAATTCAATAAATCAAAAAAAACATCACATAAATTTAAAATAATACACGCGGCGCGAGCGATCGGAACTTGCGTCGACATCGACGGCGAACGGGCGAAGCTCAATATTAATAATACAAAAAGACATCGCGTGGGCGATTATAAAACACAAAACAAATAGTATTATACTTTATAATAAATAATTGTTCGCATCGAATTTGATGGTGGACAATTCTCAATAAAAAAAACGACTATAATAACGAATATAAACTTTTTTTTTTAAAAAAAAACAACATTGGTGGCTTAAGGCCGGCCGAGCTCGTAGTCGTCGAGCCGTGCGGGTTAGGTTACCCACTACCTCACGCCTTCTAGCGGCTGACGGAATTGGACACCCGGTTGAATCTCGTCGTTGGGCGGTTTCTGGCTGTCACCCTCGTCGTCGGATTGATCCCGGTCGTTGACCTCGTCGTCGGATTGATCCCGATCGTAGACCTCGTCGTCTTCTTCCTCGAATAGGGGCTCGTCGGCGTCCCCTCCGTCGGGTGGTTTGGTGTCCTTCACTAGGGGTTGCGGCTCTGCTCCTGCGACGTATACGTTCCCGTCGTCGGTGGCGAGTATCTCGGCGAGTACGTCAGTCAACACGCGACTGTTGGTTTTGAAAACAATTTCGCCCGCTTGCTTCGAATAATTTGACGTGT
>NW_021770111.1:5704-9690 GCF_005508785.2 Acyrthosiphon pisum | reverse complement strand
GTCCGTTTTTGGTTCGGACCTAAACGTCGACCATCCAGCGACCGCGCTGGATGTCGTTTTCGGCGGAACAGCGGGTACGACGTCAATGGGTTTTGCACTCGTCTGTTCAGTAATGGACTCCTGGTTAAGGTCACTAGGTTTGGCAAACGTCGGGTCAACAGTCCCGAATCTTTCTTCGCGCTTCGCGCGCATACGCTCCCAGTCACGGATATCTGATAAGAAATCGTCGCGGTTGGACTGATGACGACTATACACCCAATCGGTCAGCGGTTGAGATCTCAACCCTTCGAGGATGTATTCGCGCGTATCATCAAACGTCAGGTCGAGCGAACGGCACAACCCGAGTTTAGCATAAAAATAGTCGATGGTTGGCTCGTTCGGCTCTTGAATTCGGGCTTCGAGTTCACGCCACAGATCGGCCTTGCGCACCGTGCGCACGAACGTGGTTTTGAACCTCTGGACGAAGGTGTCCCAATCCCGGAACTCTTCCAACAGGTACCAACTCCGTGCGGCTTGCGAGACGTGCGATCGAACGTATTGAAAACGGTGTCGCAATGGCCACTGGTTGACCTGAGCCATCCCGTCGACAGAGTTGATCCAATCTTCCGCTTGGCTGCTCGACTCGTGTCCGGTGAACGACCAGATGGACGTTCCCACATCCGGGAGTATGCGATAGTCGATTGAAGAAGCAGAGGAAGGGACGGCGTTCTGTATAGGAGGCTGTTGAGACAGAGCATGTTGTGCGGAGGTGGTACTCTCGAGTGCTTGTAACCTTTCGGTTGAAACAACTGATTGTACGTTGGAGCTACCGGTGTCGGATTCTCACTCGGCATCGATGTAAACACTGGCGACGACGAACTTGATATCGTCGCGTTGCGGTCGCGGTAACGATTGTGATAAGCGGCGCGCACGGTGACTGTTGCGAGAGCGACAAGGACTAACCTCCTAAATCGCAGGGTCGAACTTTGAACCGCGGCGGCACACGGCGGCGCGTAAAAACACGTGAGTACGTGAGACGGATTTCACAAACGCGTTACTCTCGGCGCGGGGCGAGTGACACGAAAACGACCACGCGGAACTGTCGATAAAGCGGCGCAACGGAATAACGGCTTTTGGGTAAAGAGAAACCTTCGGTGCTTGGCGCTCAAAACACGTGCGCGAATTCGAACTTCGCGTAACGGCGAAAACAAAATAACGGCTTTTGAGTAAAGAGGAACTGTATCGGCGACGGAGCGGACTTTCGCAAGTGCGAACTTAACGGCGGATCCGATCGGCTCTTAGAACGTTAAGAGACGGATCCCACTTCTGATTTGAAAGAAATAAAATATACAGGGTTGTCAGGATTAAATAAATTAAATTAATATTACTTATTAAGTATCACTACGATTTATTGATTAAAAACGCGGAACGTCGCCGAAGCGTAAAACTAATTCAAAACATAAATAACTTAAAACGGCGGTTCGACCGAGAACACATACGTCGTGTTCTACGGTAACGGCAAAACAGGCCTTGTTACGGCGGCGGAGACGTGCCGCTAGGTCGACCGACAGTGCTGCCCTGAGCGGACAAAAAAAAGATCGATAACAGGCGGTTCATGTTGTGCAGTTGCCTCATGCAAAAATTATTCAGGCAAAGCCAAAAATACTGGTAGAACAGATTTGTCTTTTCACAGGTATGTTATAATTTTTTTTTAACTACATATTAAGCAATGTTAAATTATACATACCTATCTATTATAGTTTTTATATATAATCTAAGTTTATTTTAATTTAAAAGGTTTCCAAAGGATGATTTGCTTCTTAAAGTGTGGTCGAATAAATGTAGGAGAAATGATGTATGGAATCCTAGTAAATCATTTATATGTTCTGATCACTTTAAGGAAGATGATTATGTTAGAGATTTAAAATCTGAACTGTTGGGGTATGCTCCAAGAGTCAAAATTTTAAAAACTAATGCTACACCTTCATTTAATTTACCTGATGGTCACGACAAGTATGTTTCAGAATCTGGTATTCAGCGTCAAAAACGAAGAGAAACTAAATTATTTAGACAGGTGAATATTGTTAAACATAATTTTTGCTTTTATTTTAAGTATACAATCTGTACCTGTGGGAAGGTACTATAAGAGTACGAGCTACAAACATTACAATGAAACTAAATAAATTTATTCTATAGTACTATGTCTTTCTTAACTTATATTCTTTGCCTTAAGTCATCATCACGTTACAGACTTGTATCTTTATTCATTTTTTTACTTATACAATGATATTATTTTATTAAATCATTTTTATTTTTTTTATTTTAGGCGCATGATGAGATTATCACTTTGGCTCTAAATGATAATGTACCATCTTCTTCTACTCAACATTCAGAATGTGACCTAGAGCCAACTCAATCATTGGGCTTTCACAATCTCAAGATTATAAACATCTTCACAAGAAACTACTTCTAGAACACAAAAAACTGTTGACCATTACAAAATCTGGAGTCGACAACAAAAAATTAACGAAAATCTACGGATTCAAGTCAGGGATTTAGAGAAAAATTTAAAAGTGACAAATTTACTATTAAAAAATACAGAAAAAAAAATGCAAGACAAATACAATTATTATCAAAAAATAAAACCCAAGACATTAATATACAAGCCAGAAAATATTTGTCATCAATATTCCCCAAAAATCAGTTGGACTTGATTATGAAGAAAAAACAACGTGTTCACTGGACAAGAGATGAAATTTCAAAGGCATTTTCACTTAGATATTTTAGTAAACGTGCCTATGTTTATGTCAAGGATGAACTGAAATATCCACTCCCTGGTAAATAATATTAAATAATTTATGTAATAAATTAAATTTATAATTTATAATTTGTTCACAAATATCTTAAAATAATTTATTATCTACTCCATTCAAAATTCTGAATAATTATAATTAAAAGAACTAAATGATTTCTTACACATTTTAATAAGTATTTTATTATTATAGGATTGTCATCTCTTCAACAATGGGCTAAAAGCATTAATATGAGAAATGGTGTTCTTGAAGATGTTCTTAATATAATGAAATTGAATGGAGATGGCTTGTAGGACTATGAAAAATTAACAGTTTTAATGTTTGATGAAGTTAAAATTTCAACTACCATGGAATATGATGTTCTTCGAGATGAAGTTGTGGGCCCTCATTCTCAAATGCAAGTGGTTATGGCAACTGGATGCGACGGAATACCTAGCTGGTTGGGTTGCCAAAAAGTACAAGCTCTAATTTCCAGAACTTGGTTCAACCACAACAATTGTGAATTCCATCCCAAAAACACATGGGCATGATTACTCGGTACCATCATGGATAAATCGTTTGTCCTATGGTGGTTTAATAATACCTAGTGATGATTTCAAAATTAAAATGTATAGGGTTGAAAAGCTTTATAGAAAGATTACAAAGCAACAAATTCCTAAAGGGCCAAGAGTTGTCAAGAATCTGACAAAAAAATTTTTATCTCGGATTGAAATTGCAGAAAAATATAATCCTGTTGTGCAGACTTATATTAAACAAAAAGTACTCATCCAGATGAAATATTTGAATGAGCATTCCAGCAAGTTATTAAAAAAAAGGAAAGCCAAATCTCAACTCCACAAGCTCCAAAAACTAAAAAGACTGATGACTTAATTGTGGCAATATTATTATGTATTTTATATTTTTGTATAATCGTGTATAATATACTAGGTATACAATATACTTATTATTTGTATAGTTTATTTTATTTCAGTTCCTACAATCTACAAAAAAAAAATATACAAACAATTTTAAATTACTTGAACTATATTTTAGTAGTATAATTTCTTGATACTATTCATAATGAAAAAAAATCATTCATAAGAATGGTGTAAGGTCGTATAGCTTTAACAATTTTAGGTAACAATAAAATATTGTTTTAAAAAAATTATATTTTTTAATGCATTTAGGAACTACAATGATTAACTACAACTTTTG
>NW_021770111.1:4028-5604 GCF_005508785.2 Acyrthosiphon pisum | reverse complement strand
CTTATAATCGTTCATTCACCAACACCTCACAGAAAATACGAATGATAATATCTTTCATTCATAATAAATAAGGAATTTTACGATCAGTTTTGTAAAAAAATGTATGAAAGTTGACGAACTATAATATTAAATGCAAGACCTCTATTTATTCAAATTAGTGTTTAAACTCTATACTATATAAGGACTTGTATATATTATAATTTATAAGTTATAACACATTCCTAATTTATAGTAATAATTTTGTAATAATATAGAGAACAAACTGCAAATAACTCGTCATAATCAATGTGCCGTCTCAAAATGTGTACGACGGGTGACGTCACGGTCACGATAGACGCTGCGGGGAGTCTAAAATGTTTACATGATAATGAGGCAACCTCTATTATCTATAAACCTTGGCTTTTCCGTACCGTCACTATCTTGCCCCTCTTGATCGGATTATCTGTCTCACTGTCATCTCCCTAGTCCAAAGCGAAGCGCTTCAGGGCACTAATGTGTGCTGTAGTAGCATATAATTGTTTTCCCTCAAGGTGTAAGTCTGCAATCTTATAGGTGTCACCGGCACATACAGCAGTCACAATCATGGGTCCTCGATACTTGGCCTGCAACTTTGTTGAGGTACCGATGGACACCCGGGGACGTCGTAGATAGACAATGTCCCCTATACTTTAGATTTGGTTTTTTCGGTGTTGATCATGCCAAGCCTTCCACTGGGCCTGCTTTTCTGCTATGTTTTGGCGTATCTGTTGCTGAATTTCTGCCGGTTGTTGGTATGCGGGGGTTAATGTAGTGAGTGTGTCCAGTAGGCCATCTCGAATCACTGCATCAAATCCATATAATGCATAAAAGGGCCTAACTCCAATAGTCTGGTTTATTGAAGTGTTCAGCACCAACTCTAGTTCAGCCAGCTGTTTATCCCAGGTTGCTTCGGTTTTAATTCTAGTCGATATTGCTGCTAGCATAGTGGAGTTAGCTCGCTCTACTTGCCCGTTGGCACGTGGGTGTCGTACAGCTACTGGGTGGTGCTGGATCCCGTACGGGTGTGAAGTTGGCCCCCCCACATTCTCCAATTTACTCCAAACCTCCGCCATTATTTTGAAAATAATTTGAAAATATTTGAAAACCATGTTTCAGAATTTGAAAACTATTATTTTCACCACAAGAAGCTTTTTTGAGTTGGGGGGGCCAAGTTCACGCAGCCCCCCCATGTTGTACGATCGACTCCAAACCTCCACCAATATTTTGAAAATAATTTGAAAACATTTGAAAACCAGCTTTTAGAATTTGACCTAACCTTCAGTTGATTTACAACTACAGTGGACTGTACTGTCTTAGACGCATACAGCTTAACAAATTTAGTTAGATTGTCAACCAATACCAGAATGTACGCATTTCCTTTGGTACTCTTCGGGAATGGTCCTAGATGATCAATATTTATTGTCTCGAACGGACGGTTACCTGGACTGATTGGGTGCAGCATACCAGCTTGCTTCCCTCGTGACTTTTTGTATAGGGCACACTTTTTTTTTTTTTAAATGTCGTTTATTTGTGAAAATTTACAATCTATACAAAAATG
>NW_021770111.1:0-1646 GCF_005508785.2 Acyrthosiphon pisum | reverse complement strand
AAAAGAAAATTTTTCATGAATTTCTAACTCAAAATAATTTGCAAATTTTCGTCATTTTTACGTGTTTGTCAATATTTGAACTTAGATGCTTATAAAAAAAAAATTGTGACTATAGACTTTAATTTTTTTCATCTGCCATTGAAACAATATACTATAGGAGCCATCTATTAAATTTTCAAGCTTTTTTAACCAACAAATAAAATTTTATTGATATTTATAGAAAAAAAAACTAATAAAAATGGAAACTGAAAATGTCCGTAAAGAGCTCAAAATAAGTCAACATATTTTCAAAATTGTATGGTGCATAGAAAATGAAAATATTAACATTCAGTATTTCAGTCAAAATGTCATATGCTTACGGTAATTTGTTTCAGAGTTGCACCAAAAACCAAAATCAATTTTTTCGAAAACAGATTTTGCGTAAAAATTTCCGTTTTTCCTAAATTTTTATTTTGTTTTTCACGGCGCTTTTGAAAACTACTGGGAAATTTTTACTTTTGACCCCCCAAAGTACCAACTAGATTCACTTTCCTATTAGAAAAGAAACTGTTTAAGAAAATCCAAGCACTCTTACTGTCTTAAAAGTTGATGACAGACACAAAAAAAAATTAAAAAATTAAAAAAAAAACACATCATTGTAAAGTTAATACATTTATTATCCTCTTGTTTTAATTTTCAATCCTTAGCTATAAAAGTAATAAAACAATTTAGACATTTTGCATTTTTAATTATAATATAATTAATTAATATATTAATTTTTCAATTTGACACATTTTCTCAAAATTCAAACTTTAAGACATTATAAAAAAAATTGTGACTGTATTTTTTTAATACTGTTATTGTAAAAATATAATATTATAGGAGTATTTAATTTTCAAGCTTTTTGACCAAACAAATAACATTTTATTGACATTTATAGAATAATAAAAAAAAAATGTTTGTAAACAGTTCAAAATATTTTAAAAATTGAATGGTGTATATAGATACTACTTATAAAAACATTTAATATAAATTTTATTTATTCACGGATTTTGTCCGATTTTGCATAAAAATAGGCATTTCTTAATTTTTTTTTCTCGGCGCTTTTGAAAATTATTGGGAATTTTAAATTTTGACCTCCCAATCGCTCCAACTAAATTCACTTTCCCATCGAACAAGATATACTGAAGTTGGAAATCGAAGATTTATTTTGACTACCTACTTACCTATCGTGTATATACAGACACAAATAATAATAACAAAAAAAAAATAATTTTAAAATCTATATACATTCATCGCTCCGATTAGAATCTAAAAAATATAGGTTCAAAAAAATTAGATTATATTTTTTACAAATTATGTATATACTTTTCATAATTAACAGTAAATAGCCAACAAAAAAAATGCATAAATACAAGTTTATTTTAATGAAATTGATTAGTAACTTCCTTGACATTAATTTAGCACTTCTGCGTAAACATCTATACTAAATTATCCAATAAGTTCACATGGCGATTTCGTTTCTTTGTTAACGTGAAAGGATATTTATTGGATAATATAGAGTCAAGGTGAAACTTATAAAGGTGTAACTTATACCTATGAAATTTGGCTAAATTAAACTAATAAGTATTGTGGTAACTTGTAGTTTGAAATAGGAGCAATTTTAA
>NW_021770110.1:6333-11001 GCF_005508785.2 Acyrthosiphon pisum | reverse complement strand
TATTTTCGACGCTAGAAATTTTTACTTTTGCACTCCTATTTTCAACAGTACAAAAGTTTGTTAAATGACGCATCTTGCTTGTTAGAGATTGTTAAATACCTTTCGAAGTTTGTTAGACCTTATTTTTGACGCTAGAAATAGTAGTTGGTGGACACGTGGGTGTTCTTCGCCCACCATGGGCCTAAGTCGTCGCCTTAGCCTATCACTTGGAACGTTGTACGGTGTCGTAACAGTTTTGATGAACTTAAGCATTTGGCCCGCGTGGTTTTATGCGAAACGCACGGAGCAGTAGAGTCCGAGAGACGGCAATAACGTTTGCACGGTCAGCGGTAAGAAAAAGTAGTGGACAGTCGTTGACGGTGTTGCAAAGTGGTTGTAGTTGGACGGTCAGTGTGAACTTTTATATAATAATTAATTGGATGACTGGTTACAGTGTTACACCGTGTGCCGTACTGGTTTCGACGATGACAGCGTAAACGGCGGCGAGGGCTTGGCGCCTCGACTCGAGTTGATGAACACTGCGGTGTGAGGGGGTCAGGAGGAAAATGTTACATAATACATATCAATAATATAACGGGAATAATATTCACTTGTTTGGGAGGTATTATGATAATATGATTTTAATAAATATGGTAAAAATTCCGTGACGTTACAAGGTTCATTAAAAAAAAATAAAAAAATATTAATTCTACATGTATGTATTGATTTTTCCATCCCATATTTTAAACACCTGATCATAGTTCAAAATACAATATAATATTTATAAAGTTTCTATGACAAAAATCAGTTTTAAGTTAAAGTAAATAAATAAATCGTGATTAAATTAATCATAGATAAAATTTGAAAAAAATATTATTTAAAATTTGAACAGAAAAATGACAGAAGCCATAGTACATAATTTAATCCTAGGTATTAATCATGTTTTGTTTTGTAAGTGAAATAATATATATTAATATACTTCAGAAATTTGCAGATACTCTCGATATAAGAAATCAACAACTACCTAGCGCAGCTCTGGATAATAAAATAACACCAGCTATGTCAGTATCTACATCATCTGAATTCAACGACTCCGAGATTCCAAGTAAATTTTGCCCTGGATATGAAGTAATTATTTTATTTCAGTGCTACTTTTTCCTATGTATTTAGCAGCATCCAGTGTTTGTAGAATATGTTTACAGTCCGATTTTGACGAAACAAATAAATGCATTTCTCCTTGCTTTTGTCGTGGAAGTATGTCCAAGGTGCATAGAACATGTTTGGAAAAATGGCTCCTACAAGCCAGTTCTAGTATTTGTGAAATTTGTACATTTGAATATAAAACCAGACGGGTCGCAAAGTAATGATAATTTAAGTATAAGATTAATACCTATGGATCTATTTTGATGAACAATTATTAGATATTTGATATACATATATTAAATTATAGATATTCATTACTGGGATCAATTAAAGCATGGTTTTTTAGTAGTGAAACCAAAGATGAAGTAAGAGAATTCTTCTATGATGGATGTGTGTTGCTTATTATGTTACCGTTTATAGCCATATTTTCATATGCTGGATTTTCTTTAACTGAGCATATTTTCAACGCAGATGGACAGGTAATAAAAGGAAAATATACAATTTAATATTTTTACGGTAATATTGCATTTTTCAACATCACATTTTTATTACAACGCCATATTATATTATATTATATTGTATTATATTATATTATATTATATTCCCATAGTGTTCTTTTTTAATTTTTTACTCAAAAGTCTTTTGTCGACATTTAACGTTTTATAACCAAACTCGTTCATTGGGAAATTGGGTTGAATATAAATTAAACAAAAAATATTGAATAAAGTACATGTTTAATAGGTACAACGTGTTATGGCACTATAACGCATTGAAATTATGTCAAGATTTTGATCACAGCAGTTTCCCAGTAACAAATTTAAACCTTTGGGGGAGGGGGGTAGACTTAGGCCTCTATATTATATACTAATTTAGTAAATTAATTGTTATATTTGACTTCCACTATCGACCATCTACTTTCAACTATTGACTCTCAACTATCGACTGCCAAGAGTCCCGGTAGGTCGTTAAAACGACGCCTGCTAAACTCTAGTCAGCATAATATTTATTGCGTGACTACATTTATCATTACTAACACTCAGCATATTAGCCATGCTCAACGTAGGAAGTAATGTACGATGCCGATGACGACAATCGTTACATGTACCCCTTCTCGATTTAAATCTGAACTCCATATTTGGGAAGTCAAGCAACGATAGCTGTGTTAGTTGTATTTTTGAATTTTATGATATCATGTTCATCCAGTAGCAGAGAATAACGGTACTCAAACCTCCTCAGACTGTATTTTTTTGCTGTGCTGCAAATCATGAATTTGTCAGGTGTACAATGCACATACCCTAAGCCACCAAGGCGATGGTCATGCGTATATAATAATATTATGGAACATGACCATGTATGGTATTGCTGGTCGTCGTTGATGCTTGTTGCAGTAGTGGCAACCACACTAGTACACATACGCTATTTGACTCCGTAGCAGAATGTTTTAGGTACACAGGTTTTTAAGTATGAATAAAATTTATATGAACACACTGATTTGGTTGTTGACGCGGTTGCATCGAGAGTAGTATATTTTGACTTAAAACAATACATGCCAAACCCTGGCGCATATTGCACATAATGTCGGGTCGCGTTATATAAAGTCGAGCGGTCGTTCTTTCGGTATGGATCGACAGAATCGGGGGGTGTTCGTTGCACGCGCGGTCGAGAGCATTGAGTTTCGTCGAAAGACGAGGATGACGTCCGATGGGTTCGGTCGGCTAGAGCGAGGGGAGGTGCGTGATGACGGTCGAGTTCGAATCGCTATTCTACTTGTGCGTCGTTGCGAGGGAAACATATATGGCATCGGGCGTAGACGAGTGTCGGGCGGAACGTGTGGCTCGGTCGAGGGCGGTGAGCAAAGAGAACGTTGTTGAGCGGCCAACGGTGACTTAGCTTTTGCCGTCGCGAATTGTAGAGGGGACGAGATCATTGGTTACGGACAAGGAACAAAAATATAAAATTCACAGAGGTCGTGTACAAAGACAATAAATAAAACGAATACAATATAAAATGGTCCGGGATGCGGACGGTAATGAAAAAGGCGGGAGCAAAGTGGTAATACGGGCCCTGTATCGTCACAATATCATCTATTTTATATTATAGCTTTAAAACTTCTGGTTAGTGACGTGGATTGTCAGTGACACTTCCGTCCCTGAATACCGACATCCACGGCTGTCTTCACTTACCCCTTTCAGCTACCTTCAAGTTAGTTAAAATAATATAATATACATAATATTGAAGTATTAAGAAGAATTTTTTTTTTTATGTAAAATACAATTTATATCATAAAATAATTTTTTTGACATCAATAATGAGTTGATACAATTACATCATATATTATTATATCTTTTAAATTAGGTAGGTAAATATTTTTTTACCGTTTGTCACAGTGTAAATTTATAATATTTAGCACTTAACAAATGTTCAACATTTTTCATTTGTGATCTTATCAATTTATAAATTTAATGACTATTGACATCACACACAAACAAAACAAAAATAATAATAAAACGTTTTTCTTTTAGAATGATATTATATCATTGAATTCAAGTTTAATACATTCCATTATATATTAACCCTCTTGTAACCTACTGTACAACGGAGCGACATCCACTTGCCTACTTTTTATTTTTATTCGTTTCTATGGTGATAAACAAAACGTTAGAAATTGCAATCCCATTTTTAGCGGTTTTTTGGAATTTGTTGGTGGTTTTTCCAGTTATAATTATTGAGAAAATCGAAAAATGACCTCACCAAAGTGCCATCTAGACCCAATTTGCTAAAAGATAAGATACGATATGTTGAAATCGATATGTTTGCACTCCTTCTGGTACAAAGTTTGTATACATGATAAAAAACCCTTAATCCCCTTTTACCATTTGACGATATGGATACCCAATAGGGTTGGATAAACATAAATTGTAAATTTGTTATCTCAATTGGCATAGGCTTTATCTGAAATAATTACAAATCTCTGGAGTACATACAGGGAAATGTATAATGAATATTATTTGAAAATGTAGTCGGCACTTCCGTCAGTATCATAAAACCTTCCAGAGATAAATTAGTGTCAATTTTTATTGGTAAAACTTTATTTACGGGTAACTCTTAATGTATATTTATCAAAGTTGTTTTCAACTGAATAATATTAAAAACAAGTCAGTGTAGTGTATTTTGATATTCTAGTAGCAAAGCATTTAATAATTCTTCTATTTCAGAAGAAAAACTTGTGAAAATAAAATAAAAATTTGTTAAGTAGAGAATTAATAATTGCTGATACACTTGAAGTTGGGTCGTTTCGCACAGTCAATACAATAAAGCCAAAACTCAAAAAATAAAATAAAAAGGTGGGTAAGTGGATGCCGCTCTGCTGTACAGTAGGTTACAAGTGGGTCACTGTATAATGGATAGTATTAAATTTGAATTCAATGATATAATATCACTGTATAAGAAAAACGATTCTGAGCGGAGACGGTTTGTCAGTCTAGGTATTAGACATACCTATTATAGGTATACTTATCTATAGTATCTATACTTATCTATATATCA
>NW_021770110.1:0-4189 GCF_005508785.2 Acyrthosiphon pisum | reverse complement strand
AAAAAAAAAAAAAAATTGAAAAAAAAATACAATTTATTTAAAATTTGACATTTACAAACCGACATTTTTAATTGGCTTACACCATGTGAGGTACTAAAAAGGTTTTTTTTAAATATTGAATACTTGTTAAAATCTTATATAGATACAAGTTAATTTTAAATTTAAGGTTTTCCGCTTTTTCAACTTTCATTTTTACATTTTAAAGTTTTTCGGAAGATAAGGTAAGGCAATCGAACTTTTAGTCCTCTTCTTAAACTGTATAATTTAGAAAAAGTAATGACTTTTAAGGATTCTATTAAAAAAACCGAGGAATAAAGTTAGTTTTAATATTAAAAATCATAGCTTAAACAAGTTTATATACGTAGTACCAGTATAAAAAAATATTATTCTTTTAGTGAATTGTACGCTATTATAAAACATCTATGTAACTATGTAATATAATTTATCTTTAAAATTACTCAAAATAGAAAAAATAATTAATATTGACTATACAAATGAGTATTATACATTTATATACGATACATAAAGAAGATGATGTGAAAACAATTAACTCGATTATTTAAAAATCTAAAACTTACACTTAGGTATAATAGAATATATCTATACATTTTACAAATTAAATTCAATTAAAAAACTATTTGCAATTGCATTACAATTATTAAAGTAGCCATTTTAATTATCTATTCCTACAAATATACTTTATTTAACCACTGTTATGTTCGCTACAGTTATTGGTGGAAGATTTTAAAACCTCAATTAAGTATACAGGATATTAATACCTCTTATCATTTATTTCAATAAACGTTAAGTAATAAGTAAATTCAAGTCCTTTAACTGATCTAACTTTTGACCCCATACAATTTGCTCCTATGTAAACAATACAACTAGTAGCCTCATTTCGGAAGGCAGTTATGAATATATTTATTTTTTTTATTATCATACAATTTATAATATATATTAAATAAGATAGTGGTAATATTATTATAACAAAATTTAGTGTAAAACAGACAAACCATTAGTGGGAAAACACATTTAAAACACTATTACAACTGAAACACAATACTATTTATCACAAAGTCGATTTGTATAATATTATATTATTCTACCACATGAATAATCGTTCCAATAACTATTATTTTCATCAAGTGTTCTATTAGTATATCATACTATGGGCTGTAGACAATGATGTTTTATCATATTTTGTTTTCAACTATTGAAGATATAATATCGTATGTCGGAAAACCATGAACTTAGCGAGACGCGTGAAACATCATGAATTCGATTTCAAACCATGCACTGTATGAAATCGAAATCGAAATTAATTCATAGATAATAATATGTCGAATCTTCGAAAGGAAAGTGCTCAGAAAAATATACAGTCCGTTTAAATATGTAAATACTGGATAATGGAGAATCCGAAAAATAGAGAACCAAAACAATTATTTTAAAGCCCGTGTCTTGTGGATGACATTACCAAGAAGCAGCTCTATGGGCGCAAGACACGCATAGTGTGAGGAAGAATCGCTGCTAAAAACCGTGCTAAAAAATACTCCACAAGGAAAAAAAAGGTGGGTAAGTGGATGTCGCTCTGTTGTACAGTAGGTTACAAGTGGGTCACTAAATAATGGATAGTATTATATTTGAATTCAATGATATAATATCACTGTATACGAAAAACGATTCTGAGCGGAGACGGTTTGTCAGTCTAGGTATTAGACATACCTATTATAGGTATACTTATCTATATTATTAAAAAAAATTGACCTATAATAGGTATCAATAATAAATTCCAAATTAATCATATCACAATATCCATTAGGTAATGCGTTATACATCAACAACAAACCGTGGTACTATCATAGATATATAATAGTATACTTTAGAAGTTTCAAGTACCCACGAATAATATTATATAATCACAACAAAATAACTAAAATAGTTATTCCAGGTTTTTTAATATGTAATTTCGTCCAAATTTGAACTTATAATGACTATAAAAATAAACTGTGCTTATGTATTTCTTAGAATTTTTGGTAACAGAATTAAATATTTACGTGAAATCTTGTTGTAAATTTTCAATCCTTAGATATAAAAGTTGAACATTTTATACATTTTTAACTACAAAATAATTATTCAATTTTAAATTTGATAAATTTTGTCAAAATTTCAACTTCAAATGCTTATAAAAAAAATGTGTGCCTATGTATTTTTAAAATTTTTCAACTGCTATTGTAACAATGTATCAGGAGCCTTGCATTACATTTTCACGCATTTTTACCAAACAAATAAAATTTTATTGATATTTATAGAAAAAAAACTAAAAAAATTGAAAACTTACAATGTCCGTAAACAGCTCAAAAAGAATCAAATTATTTTCAAAATGTTATCGTATATAGAAAATGCTAATATAAACATTCAGTGAAATTTTCAAGTTTCTACAGTCACTCGTTTTTTAATTACAACAAAATAAGGAAATCGTTACGTAAGAAATCGAGTGAATATCAAATGTTGTAAAAATTTGAATTTCAAACGATCATAAAAATTAAATTTGACTTTCTTATAGATATTTTTTGTTTGATAAAGGTAGATAATCTTATATTACACTAAGGAATCTTGTATTACACTTTCATATCTTAGATTTAAAAAGAAAAATTTTTATGAATTTATAACTCGAAATAATTTGCAAATTTTCGTGATTTTTCCATATTTTGTCATTTTTTGAACTTTAAATGCTTATAAAAAAAAACTGTGACTAACGATTTTTAATATTTTTCATCTGCCTTTGAAACAATAAAGGTTAAACAATAAAGTTTCACCAAAAACCAAATTCAATTTTGTGAGAAATCGATTTTGCGTAAAAATTCCCGTTTTTCTTAATTTTTCTTTTGTTTTTCCCGGCGCTTTTGAAAACTACTGGGAAATTTAAATTTTGACCTTCCCAATGCACCAACGATATTCACTTTCTGATCGAACAAGATACTGAAGTTGAAAATCGTAGCATTATTTTGACTACTTATCGTGTACACAGACACAAAAAAAATAAAAAAACACACATCATTGTAAAATCAATACATTCATCGTTCCACTCAGAATCTAAAACAAATAATCTTTAGTCTTCTTTGTTACCTACATTGTTTTTGATAATGTTAATATTTAAAATTAAAAATTTATAATAAATAACAATTATATAGTATACCTAAAATAAACATCAGTTCTTCTGTCTTCAGTCTCTTTGCTACCTTAATTTTAACAAAGTTTACAATTAACATAAATTACTTATTTTATTAATAAGACAATTAAAAAATGTGGAGAAGTGGGCGTCGCTCTGCTGTACAGTAGGTTACAAGTGGGTCACTTTATTGGATGGTGTTAAATTTAATTCAATGATATAATATCATTGTATAAGAAAAACGATTTTGAGGGAAGAACGGTCAGTCAGCCTATGATATTACCAAGTATAATTGATGATATTATTGTTAATAAAGTAGGTAATTTATATATGACCTATTTAAGTAAAACCTTATTTTACAATTTTTTCAATCTCTAACTACAAAATAATTATTAAATTTTAAATTTTGTCAAAATTCGAACATTAAATGCTTAAAAAAAATTGTGCCTATGTATTTTTAATATTTTTTTCAACTGCTATTGTAACAATATTTATTTAAATATTTATTGATATTTACAGAATAAAAAAACTAAAAAAATTGGAAACTGAAAATGTCCCTAAACAGCTCAAAATAAGTCAAAATATTTTTAAAAAGGCATGGTGTATAGAAAATGCTAATATAAACATTCGGTCAAAATGTCATGTATTTCACGGTCTTTTGTTTTGAAGTTACACCAAAAACAAAATTCGATATTGTCTAAAATAAATTTAGATAAAACTGTAACTATATATATATGTGTTACAATAAACTCGCGTAGTCTTACTTTGTCACCCATTTCCCAAAACTTTAATTTAATTTAATTTTTTATTTCCAAATTTAATATAGATGTACACTTATAAAGACAATTTTCTCGAGGAGGTTTTAATGATTTAGCTTTGACAATTAACCTTGATATATATTCTTCACCGTGGTTTTTTGCTAGTTTTTCACATTTCTCTTCTATTTTTGAGGGTTTTTCAACATTTTTTTTTTAGGCAGTAAAATTTGAGGATCTTCAGTTTGAATCTCAGCTTCCTCTT
>NW_021770109.1:2876-3901 GCF_005508785.2 Acyrthosiphon pisum | reverse complement strand
CTTTCGCCTTATTCAGTAATTTATTGAATTTATTTACTATTTGAATAAAAGTGATCACATTATGATTAAAATGGAAATCACTTTATACAGATGTATGATGTATATAGGTATGTGTTTTCAATTAAAATATAATAATACTTACCGAGACATGCGGCTTCTGGAACCAAAATAATTAATGGTTAGCAAAAAATGTTATAAATAATATTATAATGTTATGTAATAGTTTCTTATTATGTTTTGGAATGTGTTTGGTATTAAATCAGTACCGGGACTGAACCTGTAATTGGAACTTAAGGAGCTAAGTGACTCAAATACCACTGTTAGATTAACCGAACAAGAGTGGGTTGAAGAGAAAAGAACTTTGAGTTGATTTAATTTTGCTTGAAATCTTATTATCAAATTATTATTTTTTTAGTATAACAGTTTATGAACTAAAACTACAATCATGTATTTTATACCTATGGTTATTTATAATATTATCTATATTATACCTATAAATATGAATCTGTTATGAATCATGTATATTGTATAGGTAGTAAACACAAATAAATAGATACTTACTATCAGCGTATGTACAACCAAGAACATTTAATATAAAACATAAAGCTATCATATAATTAATACTTTTTGCCATGTTCGTAGATACAAATCTGATGTACAATAACTGAATAATATTTTACAGCGTTGAATATGAGAATAATATAAAATGTTTTCTAGTCAATGCTTAGTTTTATACTAAATAGGAAGGTATGTAAAATAGCAATCTATAACGAAACGCGTCGTAACCATATAGATATAATAATATTTTTCCACACCTAATTAACAAAGGCTTGTACTACATACACGAAATTGAGAGGCGGGCTTCTGTAAACATTAAACACATTTTCATTGTAACTTAGTCATAAGTGCAGGTTATATTTTTCTTTTGTAGTTTGGACCACATGTTCAATTATTTTTGTATACCTAGTGTGTTTACATAATAATATCTGCATATCTTTCGACACCAGGCGTTGTTGTAAACCACC
>NW_021770109.1:0-1076 GCF_005508785.2 Acyrthosiphon pisum | reverse complement strand
TACATTCAGTGTTGTGCAAAGATAACCAACAAATTATCTAGATAAGATAACAGATAATCCATTGAATATTTATCTAGATAATAGATAAAATATAAACACATTTATCTAGATAAAAAACAGATAATTGAAAAAAACTTACACAATTTAAAGCTTGCATTTATAAAATGGCAATTTCGTTATAAATAAAATAATATAAAGTTGTTCTCTTTTTTCTATTATTTACACTTTTCTCTAATATTGTCTAAGTACATTTAGGATGCAAACAACACTTGGGCTAATAATCACTGTAATCGAAGCCTTTGAATTAATAAAAAATAATAATAATAAAAGTATAAGATTATGATTTATTTTACTATTGGACCCACAAAATAAGTAAAATCTACTTTTTTTTTGTTTATTACTTAATACCTAACTATAATTTATAAAATGATAATCACTACATAATAAAACTTTTTCTTTTTTAAACGTATTTTGTTTATAATCAGTTAATAACACTTTATATTAAAATTCAAAATGATAACTAAACAATTACTGAATAAAAATTTTAATGTTAATAATTAACAAAATAATGAACATAATATTATAGTTATTTTAAAACCAACAACCAATATCGAAATAACGTCCAACAGCGCTGCGGGTTAACAATGATGGAGTGTTGTGTGAAGTATGAATGTAGGATCCTAAACATTGAGTCGTTATTATGCTGGCAGTCGGCAGACTATTTATAACTTTTATTGTATATTTGTACATAAATATTTTATAAATATTGCTAAATCTATAAAAACATGTCCATTTTCACTGATTAGCAATTACTGTCGTCTGTTTGCTATTCTCAGTAATCAGTGATAGGTTTTATTATTCTTTATTACTTTAATCATGATAATCTAAGTTTATAATAATATATTATTATTTATGAAACATTTGAACGTTTAGGCCAGCAAATTGTTGCTATACATGGTATAAAGTCACCAATAATACATTACGTTTCCAGAATATTTCTGTATTATTATTGATCACAAATACTATTAGGTACTTGATATTTATAAATTTATAATCAATAGTATTATATTATATTT
>NW_021770108.1:9588-11702 GCF_005508785.2 Acyrthosiphon pisum | reverse complement strand
TTATGGTCACCCTAAAATAACCTAAATACATTTTTCTTTTATGAAACTGCTTAAAATTTGACTACCTACTAATTATATATTAAAATAAAATGAACAGCCAGTTTTATAAACCTATTCCGAAATCCACAAGGACAGTGGCGTACGCAGGATTTTTCAGTGGGGGGGGGGGGGCTTGAAAATTAGTTACAATTTTATTTTTATTTTGCACAGTCTAATAATTTCAGACATTTATTTGAGGTATTTTAAAATGTTTGTAACTTTTGTTTGTGACAAGGACATTGAACGATGATGATAGTACAACAGATCAACCTCAATTGAACATTTTTAAATTAAATGTTACCTCAACTTCTAACGAGTCTTCAACTTCTTCTTCTAGCTTAAAAGTGCTTGATATTAGCTGAAATAGTGATTTACAACCTTTTCAGCCGGTTATTAATTTTCCTCGTCTTAAAATTTGTGACAAACAACGTAGTATTTAAAGTTTATGGTACAAAGTACCTATATCCTTGAATTGAAAAATCGATGACTTCAATTCACTAAATAATTATATTTTATGTAGGTACTTATAATTAAAAAAAACTTTTGTTTCATTTGTATTCACTTTTAATATCTTTGAAACATTATTAACAAGCCAAACAGGAGGAATAAATTGTGTTATATTATATTATATGATCATTTTTTCTAATTAAATTTAAAAATGTTATAAATAATGCGTTATTATTTTCAAAAAAATAATGTGTACCTACCTATATAAATTAAAACAATTATAACCGGGCCTGTCCTACATTTTTATCCTGGGCACGCCTCTGATTATTAAAATAGATTTGTGGGCGTCAAATAAATACAAGACCCCTGACCTAGTGTATTAAAAGAATAGTTTTTTAAGATTGAAAATATTGTGTTTTGAAAGAATTTAAGGACCGGTGCCAGTGTGTTTAAAATTATCCGCAATTCTATAAAATTTGAAAATTATAATTTTCACACCTTAATTATAATACTTTTTCACTAATCTACTAAAAAATGAACTAAAAAAGTTTCTTAGTTTCTGATTTCAAAAAGTTCTTTAGAATCTATAAACCTTGGTACTTACCGTGAAATCTGTGCCTAACCGTTGAAACTTACCTTTGTACTGCTATTATTATACAATGCAACTTTTATAAATAAATTACCTACAAAAGAAAAATGGTTTTTTAATTTATTTTACGATAGTTCTATTTACCTACTTAAATTAATTGCTATGTAAGGCGTAAGCGTTTCCGAAAAACCATTAATTCAAGTGCCTACTTTAGCAACAAAATATTGCAAAGAACTTTTCAGTATTTATTACAATTACAATTATTCATTTATAAATAAGAACATAATTTGTTTTTATTTATCTAACCTGAATCACAAATATATATTATACACATTATATTTTACAGATTTTAAGTTTTTGTTTATCTAATAGAATAGGAAATAGGTACAAAATACATAAATTAATGTCAAAAACTATAAACTGAAGATAAATAATTTTTGTTTTAGAAACTGATGACATTACAAAGCCAAGTACATCTGGATGGTATGTATATAAGTGTATAATAATACAATATAAAAAAATAGTTAAAATAATAAATGATGAACAATGTTAATATCATAGACATAATATTTATAAGTACCTGGAAAAAAACTCAAGGAAAAATGAATGACTTTGGTTGCAAATTTGCCATTTTGTTTAAAACTATTTAAGATGAGGAGTGAGGACGCTACACCCGCATGGCGCATGGCCGCATATGTGTTGTCTCCGTCTTACAAATGTAAAACATGGCAAAAATTATTTTGCACTGGTAAGAACCACTCAGGCTATAGACCAAGCTAAGCAACCAAATTTCACACAATGAAAAGGAGGACATTTACTAGCAAGGTTATTTTTATTTTTTCGATATGAGAACTAAAAAAAAGTTATTCAAGTTTAAAAAACTCAAAAATAATAAATTTTTAAACAATAAGAAATTTTTTTCGTATTTGTGATAACGAATAATTAAAAACAACGTTTCACAGTCTATGTTTTCTTCTTTCTAGCGTGAAAATTTGGGTTGTTTAACTTAGACTACAGTCTACAGCCTGAATAATTCTTA
>NW_021770108.1:8369-9488 GCF_005508785.2 Acyrthosiphon pisum | reverse complement strand
TATTAATTAATAAATCCTTAATATCATTTCTCAACTGAAATAAAATAAAATTTTGATTTTTAATACAACTTTAATACAAATAAAACATAATAAAACTAAACATTTTTCAGTAAACATTTCTTTTTTTAACTATAATAATATTGGAATTTGGTTCTCGTAAATTATGGGCTATTTCAGTATTTAAAAATATTCTTATTATTATATTATTTATCTAGATAAATTACCACAAATAACCATAACATTTATTTAGATGAGATAATTAGATAATTTAATTATTTTTATCTAGATAAGATAATTAAAAAATAATTTTATCTAGATAAAACCCAACATTGCTTATGAGGAACCTTTTATTACATTTTCAAATCTTAGATATATCGATGGAGATTATAACGCCAAGCACCAAGCATGGGGTTGTCGTAAAAATAACCCCCGTGGTATCACTCTGCACAATTTTATAAATACAAAAAAACTGAAAATATTTGCCCCTCCCGGGCCTACATACTGGCCCTCTTCCCCCCAAAAAAACCCAGACATACTGGACATCTTTGTAACAAGAATACCCAATCATAATATACTCTGCCACGCTTCAAATCTTCTTGACTTAAATTCTGATCACTCAGCAGTTCTATTTACTCTTAATGCTTCTCCTTCGTTGCACCAAGCTCCTCCTTATCTCTTCAACCGTTTCACTGATATCGACAAATTTCAAGAATCTATTGACGAAAATATTAAACTTAATATCAAACTAAAAACGCCTCATGATATTTATTCCGCAGTGAATAATTTAATGAAAATAATACAAACTGCTGCCTGGTCTGCTACAAATACAAACTTACCCCCACCCAAATACAATCCCATCCCAGAACAGTTAAGAGTCATCATAGTTGAAAAACGTAGAGCCCGAGCTCTTTACCAACGTACTCGCTTACCCTCTCATAAACAAAATTATAACCGTTTAGCAAACTCATTGAAAAAACTGATCGCTAAACACAAGGATACAGTTCTCACTCATAATTTAACCCAATCTTACTCCAAAAGATTGCAGTCTTTGGAAAGCTACTAAGAAAGTCTTACGCTATAAAGCTTTCTAATCTACCATTAAAAAAATCCGACGGAAGT
>NW_021770108.1:4120-6501 GCF_005508785.2 Acyrthosiphon pisum | reverse complement strand
TGCAGAGATTTATTACTTTAAATAATTACATATAAGTTATAACTATATATATATAATATAAATACTAACATATAACTAAACTCGCATTTAATTAAACCAAGACGAAAGTGTCATTAATGGGTGGCTTCTTTCCTCAAACTTAAGTATCACCCTATTTTTTTCTCTCCCTATCGCACATATACTTATTATGTCTACGATATAGATTATATATTTTCTTCTAAAAATAAAAAAAATCTTAGATATAAATAAAAAATATTTTATTAGATATCTAACTCATAATAGTTTGCAAGTTTTCATGATTTTGACGAATTTTGTCATTCGTAAAAAATATTGTGGATTTACGCACAACTTTTTTTTCAATTTCCACAGATAACAAAAACCTTTAAGTTTTATTTTAAGTTTTTTGACCGAGCCCTGCTATTGTATCCATTTTAGAAAACAATTCTCACTAATCAATCTGTTTTTAAAACGCTGTTTGATAAGACACCATCTATCTAGGAAAAGTTTAACGATAAGATGATTAATTTTTGAATTAGTTCAACTTTATATAAGTAAAAATAAGTTATAAAAATGTACAAAATGATACTCGTATTCAAAAATTGCTTGAGCTATAAAATGGTAATTTCAAAATATTACAAAAATCATTAATCAATAACGTTGTCAGCTTGTTGTTTTTATAAAATATCTGCTACCTTATATTTAAAAATGCTATTACCTAGTAACAGTGGCGCAGAACCTATAACCCAAGAGGGGCAACCGCCCCCCTTTTTTTGGAGGGTGGGGTCGTGGGGGGTCCGTGGGTACCCCAGCAAACTACTTATGAATTATGTTCGTAATAAGCTATTAATGTATACATATGCAGCACTAAAGCAAGCGTAAACGGAGGTGGTGGTCCGTATAACTTTTTACTTGCCCCCCTTTTAAAATATAGTTCGGCGCCACTGGTTATATATCAAGTTTATTATTATTTACAATAATAAACTATTAGTTCCTTATTCTCCCGGTTAACACACAACAATCCTGTAAAGCGCTAGTTGTCCTGCCGCAACGTGAGAAGGTGCGGGCTTCACTTATCACAGGTTCGTTGCGTACCTATTCAGCACGGAGTAAGATAGAGAGGACTGGAAACGAGCACATTATTAACAGGTCCGAACTCCGGAGTGCCCTGCTGATGTCCGTTGTACACAGCTGGTCTTAACGCCACCTAATGGCTGGGTAGAAAATGTAATGATGTTCAGAATTAAAATTATATTATACAAATAGTTGATATTTTACCAATCAGATAGCGTGCATGTTAGCTGTGTACAAATTTGGGTGGGGAAGAGTAGAGGGACCGAGGCAATTGCGGTCCGGCTCCCCGTCACCCGCCCATCATATCGTTTCCAGTCCTCTCTATCATAGTCCGTGGTATTCAGCATGACAAAATAAATAGGTATGCTATCAACATAACTAATATTGGTCGAGAACGCGCACCCCTCCGAACTTCGCCAAGAACTGTGACGTAAGCCGTTCTCACCAGCAGAAATAATAATAATAATAATAATAAATATAATAATAATGGTATATAATATCGGAGAACGGATGACGTAGTTTTTGTGGTGGGAGAACACACAGTTGCGTATCACGAAGTTGATAGCATACCTATTTATTTTGTCATGGTATTCAGTATATTAATCCGTGGCAGTAAGTCAGAGGCGTGCCCAGGATAAAAATGTAGGACAGGCCCGGTTATAATTGTTTTAATTTATATAGGTACACATTATTTTTTTGAAAATAATAACGCATTATTTATAACATTTTTAAATTTAATTAGAAAAAATGATCATATAATATAATATAACACAATTTATTCCTCCTGTTTGGCTTGTTAATAATGTTTCAAAGATATTAAAAGTGAATACAAATGAAACAAAAGTTTTTTTTAATTATAAGTACCTACATAAAATATAATTATTTAGTGAATTGAAGTCATCAATTTTTCAATTCAAGGATATAGGTACTTTGTACCATAAACTTTAAATACTACGTTGTTTGTCACAAATTTTACGACGAGGAAAATTAATAACCGGCTGAAGAGGTTGTAAATCACTATTTCCGCTAATATCAAGCACTTTTAAGCTAGAAGAAGAAGTTGAAGACTCGTTAGAAGTTGAGGTAACATTTAATTTAAAAATGTTCAATTGAGGTTGATCTGTTGTACTATCATCATCGTTCAATGTCCTTGTCACAAACAAAAGTTACAAACATTTTAAAATACCTCAAATAAACGTCTGAAATTATTAGACTGGGCAAAATAAAAATAAAATTGTAACTAATTTTCAAGCCCCCCCCCTCCCCCCACTGAAAAATCCTGCGTACGCCACTGTCCTTGTGGATTTCGG
>NW_021770108.1:2591-3589 GCF_005508785.2 Acyrthosiphon pisum | reverse complement strand
TAATAAATAAATAATCTTTGTTCCAAATTGATTTCATTTCGTAATACGAAGAAAACACAGGGCAGGCCCGGGCATATCAGGCCTACCCGCTGGGCACGCCACTGCAGTAAGTCCGCCTGTCCGTTACGATCGTATATCAATTATCAAAACAGATACCAAATTACGGGTTATTCCAAGTTTATACAAGTTATAACACCGTGTACCTAACACCCGTCCCGTCTATTGGTAATAATATGGAAAACACTAAAAATAGTTCTCGCACGGCCAAATCATTTGTACTGTGGCAACTTCGCTTAGTGTTTACTGACTGTAATTATAGTAGTCTACACTGCCTATAGAGTACAAACCGTTGAGTGTGTCGAGTTATTTAAACTGTGTTTAAATTATAATTGTAATTAATATTTTCAAAAAGAATAAAGTTTTATTTACTTATTTTAATTTACAGTTTGAATATAATATAAAAAGTCTATAAACCAGTTTTTTTAAACCAGAAAATATATGAAAAGTAGTAATTACTAATTAGTACCTAATTCAACCATGATTTTGTAGGTAAATGTATTTGTCATACATAGAAATTGGTACCGTATGTCTGTATGCTCAGTATAGGTATATATTTTATACTTATATTTATTCATTAATATATTTTTGATACAAAATAAGCCTTCCTGATTTGCTTCACTTAATAAATTACTAAACCAAGAATCTAATAGCATGTCAAGCATTAATAAAAATTAAGTATTATAATCAGGGCTCGTAAGTTCATGCGTCTGCATGTTTTTTTTGCTACACAGGAAAACATGCTAAGGGTCAGTTGTACAGTCTGTGATTAAAGGACGTTATACCTGCATGTGTTGTCCTTATCTTACAAGTGCGTAACATAGCAAATCCTACGCTCAGCAGAACACGTGTAGCTCCGTTGGTTTACAAATTAGATTGAATTAACCTCTTAACACATTTAAAGGTAAGATTATTATCTAGACAACCTCATGGGCTTTTTA
>NW_021770108.1:0-2090 GCF_005508785.2 Acyrthosiphon pisum | reverse complement strand
TAAAAAGCTCATGAGGTTGTCTAGATAATAATCTTACCATTACATTTTATAAGAGGCCAATTCACTCTAATTTTTAAACCAACGGAGTTACACGTGTTCTGCTGAGCGTAGAATTTGATATGTTACGCACTTGTAAGACGGAGACAACACATGCGGGTATAACGTCCTTTTAATCACAGTTTAACCATAGAACAATAGTTTAACCGGCCAAACTTGGCCGGTTAAATATCTGTTATCAGCTGATTAAGCGTAATCGGAGTTTAATCACAGACTGTACAACTGGCCCTAACTGAGATACAAATCAGTTTCATTACAATAGTAATAACATAGAATACAAGTAGTATACCATAGTATTCTATGGTAATAATAATATGAAGTTTGATAGTGCATGTTTTAGCATGTTTCTGGTGTAAAGGTATATTTGGCATATAGTCGACTTTTTACAGTCGTTAGTGCATATTATTTCATGGAAATATTTTTTAGACATATTTGAAAAGTTTCTTGTTTCTTATTTATTTTTCCGTTTACAAAATTATAGTGTTTTGGTTTATTTTTATTCTCATGTGAATGTGTGAGTACCTAGTACCTAGCATCCTAGTAGGACTTATTTAGATTATATGTATTTTACGTAGAACCGCGGAAACAATGTAATCGCTACCACTACCATCCTCCATCGTTCAAAGTTCATCGTTTACTCGTATGATTCGTTAGTCCGTCCAATTTCCTGTTTTAGTGTTTTCGTGTGAGGTACCGTACACATTATTCATATTATGGGTGTACACAAATTAGACAAAAAAAGACTGCTTAATTAAGATTTTTAAAGATAACAAAGCTATTTGAACTTCATAAGTATTAAATTTATTTTTTATTTTATCAATTTTGACTGATAAATATATAAAAATTAAAAGGAATAAAATACTTTTAAAATATATTGATTTATTCTTATTATTTAAAAATTTTCTGATGATTTTTTACATAATGCATATTTTGAGTGCATAATTTAAAAATGTTAGGGCATATAAATGCATATTTTCGAACTTTTTAGTGCATATTTTTAATGCATATTTTGACAATTTTTAATGCATGAATGCATGCTTATTTATGCATTTTTTAGTGCATGAAATTACGAGCCCTGGTTATTTCTATATAATACAATGTATTATGCATATATCAATAATACTATAGTGGTGAGGTGATGGGGCGTGAATTAATTTTATAGTTTTAAAGGGTGCGTGGACCTCAAAAGGTTGAGAACCCTTGCATAAAATAAAGGAGTAGATTAGGATACCCGGAAAGGCACAACAGTTACATTATTTATATTAACTGTAAATAAATAAAAAGAAATTATTCATTAACTTAAAAAATATTTATAGATGATAATGTTACCAAATAATGTATTGTAATATTTTGGTTGATATTTTTCATCCTGACAGTTTGCAATATACCATACATGACATTTAGAATAATTCCAATAATGTAAATCCAATTAATTTTTATATTTATACGTGCAGCAGCATCCATTGTATCATATTATAGTGTTGTAGTTTCATATTTTTTTAATAAATATATATGGTAGGGGTGTGATTTAGTGTATTTTGTTCAAGGTGTAATTAGGGATTGGAATAAGGGGCTGGATAATTTGGGGAATTCAGATTTAGTTATATGCGATATGATTTTCTTAAATATTATAAAATAAACTCATTAACCTAAAAAGTAGAAATTATGGTTTAATATTATTGCCATCTCATTACATTTTTTAATTATTAATATAACATAGAAATTATAAATGTATTAATAAGTTAATAGATTGACGTGTCTACCGATAAATTATAAAATATGTCCCTCAACTTAAATATAATCAAATAGTACAAATCGCGTTGAATAATAAATAAATAAAGTATTAAGCATACATTTAACTAAATTATATTAGTTTTTCACGTCAACCATTTTTCGTAGTAATAATATTTAATTCATTGTATCCAAATATAAATGTATTAGTGAATACATTAAAACAATCGCTATAATTCAGTAAACATCAGTTAAGGCCACACTCCACAAATCCTAAGACACTAACTTTTTTTTTTACTAAA
>NW_021770107.1:38212-42028 GCF_005508785.2 Acyrthosiphon pisum | reverse complement strand
TCGTTAGTGATACTAAAAAACTAATAACGACACAAATTGAAAGCAAGTGTAAACCACCACACATGAAACAATAACAGAAAAACATACCGGTGAGAAAACTGATTTAATAAAATCTGACTCAATAGAATCAATAAAATCCGATAAAAGTGAAAAAGATACTGAAAAACCTACTAGTGATAAAACGATTATACCTAAATCAGTTTCAAAAGATTCTATAAAATCCGATAAAAGTGATAAAGATTTACCTACTGTTCTAAAAGACGCATCTAAAATGGATGATATAATAACTGAAAAAACTGATTCCATCATTAGTGACACTAAAGATGATACTAAAAAATTAATTACGACACAAATTGACAGTAAGCAAACCATCACACATGAATCGATAACAGAAAAACATATGGGGGAAAAAACTGATGTAATAAAAACTGAAAAAGATACAGATAAACCAACAATTGATAAGACGAGTTTAACTAAATCCGATTCTTTGGAATCTGTGAAATCTGATAAAAGCGATAAAGGTTTATCCGCTGTTATAATGGATGGAACAACATTAGATAAAATAATAACTGACAAACATGACTCCATCGTTAGTGATACTAAAAAATTAATTACGACTAAAATTGAAAGCAAAGAAACCACCACACATGAAACAATAACAGAAAAACATACAGGGGAGAAAACTGATCTAATTAAATCTGACTCAGTAGAATCAATAAAATCCGATAAAAGTGATAAAGATTTACCTACTGTTCTAAAAGACACATCTAAAATGGATAAAATATTACTGAAAAACTGATTCCATCATTAGTGACACTAACGATGATACTAAAAATTATTACGACTAAATTGAAAGCAAAGAAACCACCACACATGAAACAATAACAGAAAAACATACAGGGGAGAAAACTGATGTAATAAAAACTGAAAAAGATACAGATAAACCAACGATTGATAAGACGAGCTTAACTAAATCTGATTCTTTGGAATCTGTGAAATCTGATAAAAGCGATAAAGGTTTATCCGCTGTTATAAAGGATGGAACAACATTAGATAAAATAATAACTGACAAACATGACTCCATCGTTAGTGATACTAAAAAACTAATAACGACACAAATTGAAAGCAAGGAAACCACCACACATGAAACAATAACAGAAAAACATACAGGGGAGAAAACTGATCTAATTAAATCTGACTCAGTAGAATCAATAAAATCCGATAATAGTGAAAAAGATACTGACAAACCTACTAGTGATAAAACGATTATACCTAAATCAGGTTCAAAGGAATCTTTAAAGTCCGATAAAAGTGAAAAAGATACTGAAAAACCTGCTAGTGATAAAGCAATTATACCTAAATCAGTTTCAAAAGATTCTATAAAATCCGATAAAAGTGATAAAGATTTACCTACTGTTCTAAAAGACGCATCAAAAATGGATAAAATATTAACTGAAAAAACTGATTCCATCATTAGTGACACTAAAGATGATACTAAAAAACTAATAACGACTAAAATTGAAAGCAAAGAAACCACCACACATGAAACAATAACAAAAAAACATACAGGGGAGAAAACTGATCTAATTAAATCTGACTCAGTAGATTCTATAAAATCCGATAAAAGTGATAAAGATTTACCTACTGTTCTAAAAGATGCATCAAAAATGGATAAAATATTAACTGAAAAAACTGATTCCATCATTAGTGACACTAAAGATGATACTAAAAAACTAATAACGACTAAAATTGAAAGCAAAGAAACCACCACACATGAAACGATAACAGAAAAACATATTGGGGAAAAAACTGATGTAATAAAAACTGAAAAAGATACAGATAAACCAACAATTGATAAGACGAGCTTAACTAAATCTGATTCTTTGGAATCTGTGAAATCTGATAAAATCGATAAAGGTTTATCCGCTGTTATAAAGGATGGAACAACATTAGATAAAATAATAACTGACAAACATGACTCCATTGTTAGTGATACTAAAAAACTAATAACGACACAAATTGAAAGCAAGGAAACCACCACACATGAAACAATAACAGAAAAACATACAGGGGAGAAAACTGATCTAATTAAATCTGACTCAGTAGAATCAATAAAATCCGATAATAGTGAAAAAGATACTGACAAACCTACTAGTGATAAAACGATTATACCTAAATCAGGTTCAAAAGAATCTATAAAGTCCGATAAAAGTGAAAAAGATACTGAAAAACCTGCTAGTGATAAAGCAATTATACCTAAATCAGTTTCAAAAGATTCTATAAAATCCGATAAAAGTGATAAAGATTTACCTACTGTTCTAAAAGACGCATCAAAAATGGATAAAATATTAACTGAAAAAACTGATTCCATCATTAGTGACACTAAAGATGATACTAAAAAACTAATAACGACTAAAATTGAAAGCAAAGAAACCACCACACATGAAACAATAACAGAAAAACATACAGGGGAGAAAACTGATCTAATTAAATCTGACTCAGTAGAATCAATAAAATCCGATAAAAGTGAAAAAGATACTGAAAAACCTACTCGTGATAAAACGATTATACCTAAATCAGTTTCAAAAGAATCTATAAAATCCGATAAAAGTGATAAAGATTTACCTACTGTTCTAAAAGACGCATTTAAAATGGATAAAATATTAACTGAAAAAACTGTTTCCATCATTAGTGACACTAAAGATGATACTAAAAAATTAATTACGACTAAAATTGAAAGCAAAGAAACCACCACACATGAAACAATAACAGAAAAACATACAGGGGAGAAAACTGATGTAATAAAAACTGAAAAAGATACAGATAAACCAACGATTGATAAGACGAGCTTAACTAAATCTGATTATTTGGAATCTGTGAAATCTGATAAAAGCGATAAAGGTTTATCCGCTGTTATAAAGGATGGAACAACATTAGATAAAATAATAACTGACAAACCTGACTCCATCGTTAGTGATACTAAAAAACTAATAACGACAAAAATTGAAAGCAAAGAAACCACCACACATGAAACAATAACAGAAAAACATACAGGGGAGAAAACTGATCTAATTAAATCTGACTCAGTAGAATCAATAAAATCCGATAAAAGTGAAAAAGATACTGAAAAACCTACTAGTGATAAAACGATTATACCTAAATCAGTTTCAAAAGAATCTATAAAATCCGATAAAAGTGATAAAGATTTACCTACTGTTCTAAAAGACGCATCTAAAATGGATAAAATATTAACTGAAAAAACTGATTCCATCATTAGTGACACTAAAGATGATACTAAAAAATTAATTACGACTAAAATTGAAAGCAAAGAAACCACCACACATGAAACAATAACAGAAAAACATACAGGGGAGAAAACTGATCTAATTAAATCTGACTCAGTAGAATCAATAAAATCCGATAAAAGTGAAAAAGATACTGAAAAACCTACTAGTGATAAAACGATTATACCTAAATCAGTTTCAAAAGAATCTATAAAATCCGATAAAAGTGATAAAGATTTACCTACTGTTCTAAAAGACGCATTTAAAATGGATAAAATATTAACTGAAAAAACTGATTCCATCATTAGTGACACTAAAGATGATACTAAAAAATTAATTACGACTAAAATTGAAAGCAAAGAAACCACCACACATGAAACAATAACAGAAAAACATACAGGGGAGAAAACTGATGTAATAAAAACTGAAAAAGATACAGATAAACCAACGATTGATAAGACGAGCTTAACTAAATCTGATTCTTTGGAATCTGTGAAATTTGATAAAAGCGATAAAGGTTTATCCGCTGTTA
>NW_021770107.1:31672-38162 GCF_005508785.2 Acyrthosiphon pisum | reverse complement strand
GAATCATAAAATCCGATAAAAGTGAAAAAGATACTGACAAACCTACTAGTGATAAAACGATTATACCTAAATCAGTTTCAAAAGAATCTATAAAATCCGATAAAAGTGATAAAGATTTACCTACTGTTCTAAAAGACGCATCTAAAATGGATGATATAATAACTGAAAAAACTGATTCCATCATAAGTGACACTAAAGATGATACTAAAAAATTAATTACGACACAAATTGACAGTAAGCAAACCATCACACATGAATCGATAACAGAAAAACATATGGTGGAAAAAACTGATGTAATAAAAACTGAAAAAGATACGGATAAACCAACAATTGATAAGACGAGTTTAACTAAATCTGATTCTTTGGAATCTGTGAAATCTGATAAAAGCGATAAAGGTTTATCCGTTGTTATAAAGGATGGAACAACATTAGATAAAATAATAACTGACAAACCTGACTCCATCGTTAGTGATACTAAAAAACTAATAACGACACAAATTGAAAGAAAGGAAACCACCACACATGAAACAATAACAGAAAAACATACCGGGGAGAAAACTGATTTAATAAAATCTGACTCAGTAGAATCAATAAAATCCGATAAAAGTGAAAAAGATACTGAAAAACCTACTAGTGATAAAACGATTATACCTAAATCAGTTTCAAAAGATTCTATAAAATCCGATATAAGTGATAAAGATTTACCTACTGTTCTAAAAGACGCATCTAAAATGGATGATATAATAACTGAAAAAACTGATTCCATCATAAGTGACACTAAAGATGATACTAAAAAATTAATTACGACACAAATTGACAGTAAGCAAACCATCACACATGAATCGATAACAGAAAAACATATGGGGGAAAAAACTGATGTAATAAAAACTGAAAAAGATACAGATAAACCAACGATTGATAAGACAAGCTTAACTAAATCTGATTCTTTGGAATCTGTAAAATCTGATAAAAGCGATAAAGATTTATCCACTGTTATAAAGGATGGAACAACATTAGATAAAATAATAACTGACAAACCTGACTCCATCGTTAGTGATACTAAAAAACTAATAACGACACAAATTGAAAGAAAGGAAACCACCACACATGAAACAATAACAGAAAAACATACCGGGGAGAAAACTGATTTAATAAAATCTGACTCAGTAGAATCAATAAAATCCGATAAAAGTGAAAAAGATACTGAAAAACCTACTAGTGATAAAACGATTATACCTAAATCAGTTTCAAAAGATTCTATAAAATCCGATATAAGTGATAAAGATTTACCTACTGTTCTAAAAGACGCATCTAAAATGGATGATATAATAACTGAAAAAACTGATTCCATCATAAGTGACACTAAAGATGATACTAAAAAATTAATTACGACACAAATTGACAGTAAGCAAACCATCACACATGAATCGATAACAGAAAAACATATGGGGGAAAAAACTGATGTAATAAAAACTGATAAAGATACAGATAAACCAACAATTGATAAGACGAGTTTAACTAAATCTGATTCTTTGGAATCTGTGAAATCTGATAAAAGCGATAAAGGTTTGTCCGCTGTTATAATGGATGGAACAACATTAGATAAAATAATAACTGACAAACATGACTCCATCGTTAGTGATACTAAAAAACTAATAACGACACAAATTGAGAGCAAGGAAACCACCACACATGAAACAATAACAGAAAAACATACAGGGGAGAAAACTGATCTAATTAAATCTGACTCAATAGAATCAATAAAATCCGATAAAAGTGAAAAAGATACTGAAAAACCTACTAGTGATAAAACGATTATACCTAAATCAGTTTCAAAAGATTCTATAAAATCCGATAAAAGTGATAAAGATTTACCTACTGTTCTAAAAGACGCATCTAAAATGGATGATATAATAACTGAAAAAACTGATTCCATCATTAGTGACACTAAAGATGATACTAAAAAATTAATTACGACACAAATTGACAGTAAGCAAACCATCACACATGAATCGATAACAGAAAAACATATGGGGGAAAAAACTGATGTAATAAAAACTGAAAAAGATACAGATAAACCAACAATTGATAAGACGAGTTTAACTAAATCTGATTCTTTGGAATCTGTGAAATCTGATAAAAGCGATAAAGGTTTATCCGCTGTTATAAAGGATGGAACAACATTAGATAAAATAATAACTGACAAACATGACTCCATCGTTAGTGATACTAAAAAACTAATAACGACACAAATTGAAAGCAAGGAAACCACCACACATGAAACAATAACAGAAAAACATACAGGGGAGAAAACTGATCTAATTAAATCTGACTCAGTAGAATCAATAAAATCCGATAAAAGTGAAAAAGATACTGAAAAACCTACTAGTGATAAAACGATTATACCTAAATCAGTTTCAAAAGAATCTATAAAATCCGATAAAAGTGATAAAGATTTAACTACTGTTCTAAAAGACGCATCTAAAATGGATGATATAATAACTGAAAAAACTGATTCCATCATTAGTGACACTAAAGATGATACTAAAAAATTAATTACGACACAAATTGACAGTAAGCAAACCATCACACATGAATCGATAACAGAAAAACATATGGGGGAAAAAACTGATGTAATAAAAACTAAAAAAGATACAGATAAACCAACGATTGATAAGACGAGCTTAACTAAATCTGATTCTTTGGAATCTGTGAAATCTGATAAAAGCGATAAAGATTTATCCTCTGTTATAAAGGATGGAACAACCATAGATAAAATAATAACTGACAAACCTGACTCCATCGTTAGTGATACTAAAAAACTAATAACGACACAAATTGAAAGCAAGGAAACCACCACACATGAAACAATAACAGAAAAACATACCGGTGAGAAAACTGATTTAATAAAATCTGACTCAATAGAATCAATAAAATCCGATAAAAGTGAAAAAGATACTGAAAAACCTACTAGTGAGAAAACGATTATACCTAAATCAGTTTCAAAAGATTCTATAAAATCCGATAAAAGTGATAAAGATTTACCTACTGTTCTAAAAGACTTATCTAAAATCGATGATATAATAACTGAAAAAACTGATTCCATCATTAGTGACACTAAAGATGATACTAAAAAATTAATTACGACACAAATTGACAGTAAGCAAACCATCACACATGAATCGATAACAGAAAAACATATGGGGGAAAAAACCGATGTAATAAAAACTGAAAAAGATACAGATAAACCAACAATTGATAAGACGAGCTTAACTAAATCTGATTCTTTGGAATCTGTGAAATCTGATAAAAGCGATAAAGGTTTATCCGCTGTTATAAAGGATGGAACAACATTAGATAAAATAATAACTGACAAACCTGACTCCATCGTTAGTGATACTAAAAAACTAATAACGACACAAATTGAAAGCAAGGAAACCACCACACATGAAACAATAACAGAAAAACATACAGGGGAGAAAACTGATCTAATTAAATCTGACTCAATAGAATCAATAAAATCCGATAAAAGTGAAAAAGATACTGACAAACCTACTAGTGATAAAACGATTATACCTAAATCAGTTTCAAAAGAATCTATAAAATCCGATAAAAGTGATAAAGATTTACCTACTGTTCTAAAAGACGCATCTAAAATGGATAAAATATTAACTGAAAAAACTGATTCCATCATTAGTGACACTAAAGATGATACTAAAAAATTAATTACGACACAAATTGACAGTAAGCAAACCATCACACATGAATCGATAACAGAAAAACATATGGGGGAAAAAACTGATGTAATAAAAACTGAAAAAGATACGGATAAACCAACAATTGATAAGACGAGTTTAACTAAATCTGATTCTTTGGAATCTGTGAAATCTGATAAAAGCGATAAAGGTTTATCCGTTGTTATAAAGGATGGAACAACATTAGATAAAATAATAACTGACAAACATGACTCCATCGTTAGTGATACTAAAAAACTAATAACGACACAAATTGAAAGCAAGGAAACCACCACATATGAAACAATAACAGAAAAACATACAGGGGAGAAAACTGATCTAATTAAATCTGACTCAGTAGAATCAATAAAATCCGATAAAAGTGAAAAAGATACTGAAAAACCTACTAGTGATAAAACGGTTATACCTAAATCAGTTTCAAAAGAATCTATAAAATCCGATAAAAGTGATAAAGATTTACCTACTGTTCTAAAAGACGCATCTAAAATGGATGATATAATAACTGAAAAAACTGATTCCATCATTAGTGACACTAAAGATGATACTAAAAAATTAATTACGACACAAATTGACAGTAAGCAAACCATCACACATGAATCGATAACAGAAAAACATATCGGGGAAAAAACTGATGTAATAAAAACTGAAAAAGATTTAGATAAACCAACGATTGATAAGACAAGCTTAACTAAATCTGATTCTTTGGAATCTGTAAAATCTGATAAAAGCGATAAAGATTTATCCACTGTTATAAAGGATGGAACAACATTAGATAAAATAATAACTGACAAACCTGACTCCATCGTTATTGATACTAAAAAACTAATAACGACACAAATTGAAAGCAAGGAAACCACCACACATGAAACAATAACAGAAAAACATACAGGGGAGAAAACTGATCTAATTAAATCTGACTCAATAGAATCAATAAAATCCGATAAAAGTGAAAAAGATACTGACAAACCTACTTGTGATAAAACGATTATACCTAAATCAGTTTCAAAAGAATCTATAAAATCCGATAAAAGTGATAAAGATTTACCTACTGTTCTAAAAGACGCATCTAAAATGGATAAAATATTAACTGAAAAAACTGATTCCATCATTAGTGACACTAAAGATGATACTAAAAAATTAATTACGACACAAATTGACAGTAAGCAAACCATCACACATGAATCGATAACAGAAAAACATATGGGGGAAAAAACTGATGTAATAAAAACTGAAAAAGATACAGATAAACCAACAATTGATAAGACGAGTTTAACTAAATCTGATTCTTTGGAATCTGTGAAATCTGATAAAAGCGATAAAGGTTTATCCGTTGTTATAAAGGATGGAACAACATTAGATAAAATAATAACTGACAAACCTGACTCCATCGTTAGTGATACTAAAAAACTAATAACGACACAAATTGAAAGAAAGGAAACCACCACACATGAAACAATAACAGAAAAACATACCGGGGAGAAAACTGATCTAATTAAATCTGACTCAATAGAATCAATAAAATCCGATAAAAGTGAAAAAGATACTGACAAACCTACTAGTGATAAAACGATTATACCTAAATCAGTTTCAAAAGATTCTATAAAATCCGATATAAGTGATAAAGATTTACCTACTGTTCTAAAAGACGCATCTAAAATGGATGATATAATAACTGAAAAAACTGATTCCATCATAAGTGACACTAAAGATGATACTAAAAAATTAATTACGACACAAATTGAAAGCAAGGAAACCACCACACATGAAACAATAACAGAAAAACATACAGGGGAGAAACCTGATCTAATTAAATCTGACTCAGTAGAATCAATAAAATCCGATAAAAGTGAAAAAGATACTGAAAAACCTACTAGTGATAAAACGATTATACCTAAATCAGTTTCAAAAGAATCTATAAAATCCGATAAAAGTGATAAAGATTTACCTACTGTTCTAAAAGACGCATTTAAAATGGATAAAATATTAACTGAAAAAACTGATTCCATCATTAGTGACACTAAAGATGATACTAAAAAATTAATTACGACTAAAATTGAAAGCAAAGAAACCACCACACATGAAACAATAACAGAAAAACATACAGGGGAGAAAACTGATGTAATAAAAACTGAAAAAGATACAGATAAACCAACGATTGATAAGACGAGCTTAACTAAATCTGATTCTTTGGAATCTGTGAAATTTGATAAAAGCGATAAAGGTTTATCCGCTGTTATAAAGGATGGAATAACATTAGATAAAATAATAACTGACAAACATGACTCCATCGTTAGTGATACTAAAAAACTAATAACGACACAAATTGAAAGCAAGGAAACCACCACACATGAAACAATAACAGAAAAACATACAGGGGAGAAAACTGATCTAATTAAATCTGACTCAGTAGAATCAATAAAATCCGATAATAGTGAAAAAGATACTGACAAACCTACTAGTGATAAAACGATTATACCTAAATCAGTTTCAAAAGAATCTATAAAATCCGATAAAAGTGATAAAGATTTACCTACTGTTCTAAAAGACGCATCTAAAATGGATAAAATATTAACTGAAAAAACTGATTCCATCATTAGTGACACTAAAGATGATACTAAAAAATTAATTACGACACAAATTGACAGTAAGCAAACCATCACACATGAATCGATAACAGAAAAACATATTGGGGAAAAAACTGATGTAATAAAAACTGAAAAATATACAGATAAACC
>NW_021770107.1:0-245 GCF_005508785.2 Acyrthosiphon pisum | reverse complement strand
AATCAATTTGGAACAAAGATTATTTATTTATTACACACTTTTATATCAAGCGTGAATAATTGTGGCCACAGTTCCTACTGCTTATCGGACGACGACTAAAAAATTTTGGATTTTTGTGTACATATTATACTTATTAATATTTTATTTGTATTTAAAAACTATTATACAGCATACATTAAATTTGTTTTTTTTATATTAATATATTTAGTTAAGTAACTTAAGTGTCCCGTATTTTTATTTTATTT
>NW_021770106.1:9071-10662 GCF_005508785.2 Acyrthosiphon pisum | reverse complement strand
ACATTATTTTGCCATAGAATAGAACCACATGGAGAATTAAAAAAATGCTTGTATGTTTCTCTGATACCAAAAGCTTCTCGTGTTGTATTTCCACCTTGTACTGAAATGTTCGTCAAATTTATAGGAGTTGAATGGTCCTCACTCGTTTGTTTATTGTCACGTACATAAGTTAACTTCCCGTCATATTTTTTTATAAAATTGTGAAGTACACATGTTGTTAATATAATTACATCAGCATTTTCTGGTTTAGCTTGCATTCGTCTATTATATATTCTAAACTTTTGTGATAATAGACCAAATGCATTTTACACAACTCGTCTTGCCCGGCATAGACGATAGTTGTATACTCTTTTTTCATTTCAATCTAGCTGTTTTGCGGGATATAGTCTCAGTAAATACGTTTTTAATGGGAAGGCTTCATCGCCTACAATAACGTACGGTACATCATTTGTAGTTCCTGGCAACGCTTCTTTTGGTGGTACATTCAGTTTATTTTGATCAAGAGCTTTCCCTAATTTTGAATGAGCCATGATGCCTCCATCACTATTTTTACCAAAACTTTCCATATCTACAGCTATAAAATTATAATGAGCATCAACTAATGCTAATAAGACTATAGAAAATGTTTTTTTATAACAAAAATATTGTGATCCACTATTAGGAGGAGCTTGGATTGTAACATGTTTGCCATCGATAGCACCTAAACAATTGGGGAAGTCCCAGCAAGTCCAAAACTCTGATGCGATTTCTTTCCACTTTTGTTCCGTTGGAACAGGCATAACTTCTAGCATAACAATTTCAATAATTGCATAACATACTTCTATGATGATTTGGTATACAGTAGAAAGACCTAAACGATAGCTGAACGAAATAGTTTTCATTGAATCTCCGGTTGCTAAGTATCTGTTATTAAAAAAATAATAAATATAATATATAATATAATATTAAAAACAATAGAGATAGTGTATGAATAATAATATATTATACTAATGCCATTTTAAAAGTTTTTTTTTTTATATTTCACAAAAACGTGAAACATTGAAATTTTTTTTAACACAAATAAAAACACTATTTTTTTATTATTTTAACACAATGTTCAGTGTTCTAAATTCTAATGTCAGAATTCAGTAGGTATACAATATACATGTATAATATTAAATACCTACTTGTATCATTTAAACATTAAAATATTTAAAAAATTTGAGTACCATTTTAAATGTTTAATGCCAAAGGTTAGGTATACATACACATGGGCGTAACTTGGGCAGTTTTTACGAGGGGGCAAACTTTATTTTATGCCGATATACCGTATACTTGAAAGTTACGATAGAAATATAATATTATATTGAAAAAATAGTATAATGCCTACTATAATAATATATTACTTACCTGCTATAGTCTATAATAATATATTAATATAATATTACTATAATAATATAATTAACTACGAATTATGATTTAGAATAATTCAGTGATAGTAACTTATGGATAATTTTTCGAAGAGTTGCATCGCGCATGTGCACATCGATCACCTAATTTGGAGACTCGTCGCTAATATCGGCAACAATATAATGTAAAATGGGGTGACTTC
>NW_021770106.1:7665-9021 GCF_005508785.2 Acyrthosiphon pisum | reverse complement strand
CTTGCTGTGCAACACCACCTCAAGTTGGTCACAGGGTAACCACAGGCTAACCACCGCACAACCACTCTTATCGGCGAAATGTCCGGTGGCGAAAAGGTGGCGGCGAAATGTCCGGCGGCGAATCGGTCGCGGTGAAAAGTCCAGCGGCGAATCGGTTGCGGCGAAACGGTCCGCGGCGAAATGTCTGGCGGCGAAAAAGTCCGCGGCGAAACGGTCGCGTCGAAACGGTCGCGGCGAATCGGTCGCGGCGAAATGTCCGGGTTCGTTAATTTATACTTCCAATAATACCTTGATATATTCTTTCAATCCTTCATATATTGCGTCAAATACTTCTGGTAGAAACATACTTATAGCTGATTTCGACACTCTATACAGGTATTCCATAGATTGTAATGAATCACCAGTTGCTAGATACCTTAACGCAACATCTAATTTGATTTTAGCTGGTAATGCTTCTCGCATAACAGTATTGCGTTTTTGAATTTTACAAGATACCTGTTAAATAAGCATCAATATATAAATATATTTGTAAATTGTGATTATTAAGTGACTTAACTAAAATTTTAAACTTGCAATATTTTTATGAATTATTTAATGATAATTTCCGACATTTTAGTATGTCTCTTGCCTATACAAAATATACTTGTAGTAATATTTACATAATCATAATATACCTTGTTGAGTAAAAAATCGAACATATCTTCGTCCATTCTAAGAAAATTATTGTAGCTTTTAGTGTCTTCCATGGACAGTTCTCTTAAGAGACAATTTGAGGCCCCTAAACTTCGTCTTCTAAGAATCCAATTCTTTACCCATATTCTATTTTTTTTTTCACTTGTTCTTTTAATTGCAATTAACTCCTCAATAACGCGAATAATTCTGTATATCACTTCGTCTGACATTTTGATTTTTGATACAATTCATGTAAAGCTATAAATTGCATTTAAAAACTATGATTTAAATAAAAAACACATTTTTATAATATACAAATATTACAAATACATAATCAACTATCATGTATGATAGTATATATTTGATAGTAAACTATAACTTTTGAAGCGTATGGATACTTCACTTTCATGAAAGTAACTATCGGGCATTATCACGATAGCAACTATCGCGTTTTACTATCATCGTGTAAATCCGGCTTTATACAGGATTTTTTTTAGTGTGCAGTAAGACACATTTTGTGTAGTGAGAAAAGTAATTCTGCAGTGAAAATTGTTACTTTGTGCAGTGCAAAAAAAGAATTTCAGGATGATATATTTTATTGTTGTATATTATAAAACAATAATTAAGTAAACTTCAAAAATAAGAGAAAAAAATAAAATGTTTCTATTAAAATTGAAAATTGTT
>NW_021770106.1:6767-7615 GCF_005508785.2 Acyrthosiphon pisum | reverse complement strand
TTGTTAAGCTAACGGCAAAAAACGTGAACTGCTAAGCGTAAATTTGCTATGTTACGCGTTTGTAAGACTGAGACAACAAATGCGGGTGTGGCGTCCTCTTAATAAAAGACATATTGTATTTGTATACTTAGCCCTCCCCCGCATAAAAAGTTCCTGGCTACACCACTGCTCCCAGGTGGCCATTTGTTTAGTACACTATATAGTCTTATTACCTAGTGTATACTATACTGCACAACTGTATAAGTATTCGTATATTTGTACCTACATTAATTTCATTTAATTACATTTAATTAATAATATAACATTGTCAAATAAAATTCAAACTTTTTTTGTAGTATAATAATTAATACTATAATATATACTTAAATCATTGTATGTAAAAAAAACTTTAGATTTTTCAAGTGCGTGATCGAGGGTCCAAACGAGGTGTCCAATGCGCGGGGCCAAAGGTTGAAATTCTGGGAGGCTACAGCCCATCTAATGTAATACAATGTGTAGGATGCGAAACAATAAATAAGTAATATAGTACAATATTGTCAGATTAAATGTTGTATGGCCGTATGGGATAATTGTGTCCTCGTCAATAAATTATTATATTAGTAAAAATGTCTTGCGTTTTTATGTATTTTTAAAGTTATCATCGTAAATATCGCGTGTTTGGTGTTATCATGCATGAACATTAAAATGTCTTTATTATTTAGGGAATTCGATACCGTGATTTTCTGTTTTTGTCTAACACACACGTGACATAGGATTTTAGACTGGTTCTTTGCCAAACATACCATTCATACCAATTTATCTAATGAAGCGGTAAGAATTCTAAAACAGATTTGAATTTGTCAAAAAAA
>NW_021770106.1:5591-6667 GCF_005508785.2 Acyrthosiphon pisum | reverse complement strand
GATTTTTAATGATTGCCCTAAACTAATATTTAGTTTTACTTTCACTTACAAACAAATGTTTGATATATGTGTACATATCTCTCTACACAACACTTTTATTTCACTTATTAGTTTTCCCTTTTGTAATTTGACTTAACTGTTTAATTGTATAACTTTGATCACTGCTTAAGAACTATTCTTTTGCTATGACTAAACATATTTTAAACTGCGCTCCTATTGTTTTAACTAATATCTGTTTGACAAAAATGCTTACAATATAGTTTATTAAACAATTGACATTAAATATACAACTGTACTTTTTGATTTAATTATTACTTTATTACATTAGTACTTAAGTAACTCAAGGCCCTGTGCTTTAACAACAGTTTATTACATTTCGAGCACTTTTCGCTGTAGGCGGATTGTCCGTTCGGGAATCGACTTTCTCCCGAGATGACTGATAGCTAGACACTCAAACTCAGAATCCGAATTTCCGATTTCAGCACATACGAGAACCGGACATACACGCCCGGGGGGTCTGCGATCCGACATAGTCGGATTGCCTACCTGACTAGCTACTTGCATACGAGCGACTCACACTCCCACTGCATCCGATCCGCCGCAAGCGGATTGTCCGTTCGGGAATCGACTTTCACCCGAGATGAACCAGACATTCAAACTCAGAATCCGAATTTCCGATTTCAACACACACACTCCAGAACCCGACATACACGCCCGGGGCGTCGTCTGCGATCCTCGGATTGCCTACCTGGCTGGCTGTGTCGTACGATCGACTTGAATCGCCTGACTTACGACTAGACACTTTTCCAAGTTCAATAATTACCGCTTAAAAGGTCCTTTCACACACGTCCGATCCGAATCCGATCCGGGTCCGTTCCGTCATGGCATCCGTTTACTCGGAAATATGAACTTCTTGTTTTTAAATGGATGTATTCACACACGTCCGTTCCGAGCTTTCCGAGCTCTCTCCGGTCAAAAAAATATTGTCGCTGACCGATTTTCTGTCCGAGCTCGGACAAGTTTGGGCACGGAACGGTGCCGGATCGGACATGTCTGAACAAGCGTCCGATCGTATT
>NW_021770106.1:3757-5491 GCF_005508785.2 Acyrthosiphon pisum | reverse complement strand
GTACCGTACGTTATTGTAGGCGATGAAGCCTTCCCATTAAAAACGTATTTACTGAGACTATATCCCGCAAAACAGCTAGATTGAAATGAAAAAAGAGTATACAACTATCGTCTATGCCAGGCAAGACGAGTTGTGGAAAATGCATTTGGTCTATTATCACAAAAGTTTAGAATATATAATAGACGAATGCAAGCTAAACCAGAAAATGCTGATATAATTATATTAACAACATGTGTACTTCACAATTTTATAAAAAAATATGACGGGAAGTTAACTTATGTAAGTGACAATAAACAAACGAGTGAGGACCATTCAACTCCTATAAATTTGACGAACATTTCAGTACAAGGTGGAAATACAACACAAGAAGCTTTTGGTATCAGAGAAACATACAAGCATTTTTTTAATTCTCCATGTGGTTCTATTCTATGGCAAAATAATGTTTAATACTTAACTTATAAAATAGGTACTTATAATATTTTATACATATTTCTTTACCTAATGTTTAATGTTTATATCAAAATTCTTTGTTATGTATAAAAATTGGTACTTATATTATGTTTAAATAATTATTTACTAAAATAATTAAATTACTATTTAATTATTTAATTACTAAAATAATTACATTATAATATTATATACATTAATACATTATTACATTATTATAAATCTCAATTATTAAATAAAATGAAGTTATATTATATAAGTTAAACTGAATATATTATATATAATATTACCTACACTCAAATATTATATTATCTTACCTGTTTGATGCAATTCATCTGCAATGTCTTTCCATACCTTTTCTTTCCATGTACTGTCACTAAATTTTGGACTACTTACGTCATATAGTCCGACATGAAGTTTGACGAGCTCAATTAATTTTTCACTGTCCATTATGACAGATAGATCCTCTGATGAGTGGAATGAATGTGATGAAAATATATCAGTCGCATATCGTAAACATGAAATACTATCGGACGCTTGTTCAGACATGTCCGATCCGGCACCGTTCCGTGCCCAAACTTGTCCGAGCTCGGACAGAAAATCGGTCAGCGACAATATTTTTTTGACCGGAGAGAGCTCGGAAAGCTCGGAACGGACGTGTGTGAATACATCCATTTAAAAACAAGAAGTTCATATTTCCGAGTAAACGGATGCCATGACGGAACGGACCCGGATCGGACGTGTGTGAAAGGACCTTTTAAGCGGTAATTTTGGAAAAATACTTAACTAATTGGAAAATAATTAACTTGGAAAAGTGTCTAGTCGTAAGTCATGCGATTCAAGTCGATCGTACGACACAGCCAGCCAGGTAGGCAATCCGAGGATCGCAGACGACGCCCCGGGCGTGTATGTCGGGTTCTGGAGTGTGTGTGTTGAAATCGGAAATTCGGATTCTGAGTTTGAATGTCTGGTTCATCTCGGGTGAAAGTCGATTCCCGAACGGACAATCCGCTTGCGGCGGATCGGATGCAGTGGGAGTGTGAGTCGCTCGTATGCAAGTAGCTAGTCAGGTAGGCAATCCGACTATGTCGGATCGCAGACCCCCCGGGCGTGTATGTCCGGTTCTCGTATGTGCTGAAATCGGAAATTCGGATTCTGAGTTTGAGTGTCTAGCTATCAGTCATCTCGGGAGAAAGTCGATTCCCGAACGGACAATCCGCTTACAGCGGATCGGATGCAGTGGAAGTGTAAGTCGCTCGTACCTACGCAAGTAGCTAGTTAAGTAGG
>NW_021770106.1:2286-3707 GCF_005508785.2 Acyrthosiphon pisum | reverse complement strand
CAGTTTAAAATATGTTTAGTCATAGCAAAAGAATAGTTCTTAAGCAGTGATCAAAGTTATACAATTAAACAGTTAAGTCAAAATACAAAAGGGAAAACTAATAAGTGAAATAAAAGTGTTGTGTAGAGAGATATGTACACATATATCAAACATTTGTTTGTAAGTGAAAGTAAAACTAAATATTAGTTTAAGGCAATCATTAAAAATCATAACACGTAAGTTAAACGTTTAAAGTCTGACTCTATGTCGAGCCATAATCAATGAATGGGTTAAAATAAATAGGTACATAATCACAGTCCATAAGTAGTAATTAACAGTTACACGTTAAATAGTTAAGTAAAAATAAAAGTGTTCTGTTGAGGTATTAGGTATACGTCATGATCCTCAACAAAAATAATAATCAAATGAACAAATGTCTAAATTTTTAAAAAAATCGCAAAAAATGATAAGAAAGATAATAAAATGATAATAATTATAATTCTTATCAATTAAATAAATGATAAGAGAGCTGTAAGAGGCTTATTAAAGTAGGTAAAACTCCGAGAATGTGAAATACCAAAAAAAAAAAACTTGGAAAAAAAAATCCGATCCTACACGGCCGCCGCAAATCAACGATATTCCCGGCCGTCGGGTTCGAACGTACGAAGTCATTGTAATATTATTATTTATTAACATATTATTATATTATAAATTAATTACCTGGTTTGTATCGACCGTGCATTATGAAGTGTTCAAAAAGTTTAAATTTAAAACCATTCAAATAGGACATAACTCGTTATCGTAACTTGGAAAATATATTTGGTTATTTCGGTCATCTGATTAATTGATTTATATAAAATCACGGTCTAAGATTATACTACCTAATTAATAATAAAATTCAACAATATTGAATTGGCCAGGTATAAAACAAAATTCAAATTTGTTATCAATGTTAACTTGTTATCATTTATCTTATAAGTGATAACTGATAAGATTGTCGGATGTTAAATGCGCCGTGACATGTTTTAAAATTTCGCCCACGGGTCATCTACACATCTACGTGCCTTAACCACGGACTACTACACTGGACTGGAAACGAGACGTTTACTGCCGAGCCGCTTAATGTCCGCGAGAGAGGTGTACGAGGGGAAATCGTACATGAGCGAATCTGGCGCCATCTATACTTTAATGATAAACCATTTACCAAATTTATTCCCGCCTTACGTTTATCGTTTGACGGAATGCCGGATGGGTAGTATGCCTGTGGTTAGGGCACTATAGATACAGGTATGCTACGCCGCCATTTTGCGACTAATAATGTTATGTGAATTTGAATTTCTCCCTCTTTATTTTATCATTTTATCATTGATAAATGAGTCGCAAAATGGTGGCATAGCATACCCATTCTATGTAGAGCCTTACTGTGGTAAGCCAGGCTGCGC
>NW_021770106.1:0-187 GCF_005508785.2 Acyrthosiphon pisum | reverse complement strand
CGCTATTCGGCTGGTCGGGAGACATGACGTCGGAAGAGAGCGAATTACTCGGAACGCGTGTGGCTCGGTCGAGGGCTGTGAGCAAAGAGAACGAAGCCGGCCGGTGGTGCGGCCGCGTCGTGCTTGTCGCGGGACGAGTGGCATGGCGTCGCCAATGGGAGACGCGAGATCGAGTTACAAAAGAATA
>NW_021770105.1:263-8440 GCF_005508785.2 Acyrthosiphon pisum | reverse complement strand
TTTCATTAAATTTTCCTTCAATGGAAAAGCATCATCGCAGACAAAAACATATGGAGATTTTTCTTGTTGTCCTGGAAGTGCTTTGGAGGTAGGTTTAAAGATTTATCGTACATTTTTTTTGCCAAGATGGAGTTATTAAATACACCTCCATCTGATATCCTACCTTGACAACCAACACTTGCAAAAATAAAACAATAATGTGCGTCCACTGCTGCAAGTAGAACAACACTAGATGTCTCCTTGTAATTGAAGTATTCAGTGCCACTATTAAAAGGTGCTTGCATTACGATGTGTTTACCGTCAATGGCACCTACACATTGTTGAAAATTTCATAACTCATTATAGTCATTTGCTATTATTTCCCATGCATTTGGTGAATTAGGCATCGAAAATAATTATAATTTTTTTAAAACTGTATTCAGTTATTATATTATCCTATTAGTCAAACGTCAAAAATCTCAAAAATATAAAACACAGTTTTTTTTTATAATTATTTTATGTTCAAATTTAGAGGAAATTTCTTATTAAATAACCAAGAATAACAATTTTCGTTATTTTGTTATAATTTTATAATATCATTTCAACTTACCGACTACCATAGTAATAACAATATAAATATAATATAAAAATGGTGGGCAAGTGAGTGTCGCTCTGCTGTACAGTAGGTTACAAGTGGGTCATTGTAATGGATGGTGTTAAATTTGAATTCAATGATATAATATCATTGTATAAGAAAAGCGATTCTGAGCGAAGACGGTGTTTGAATTCAAACAGCTATTGCGTGGGACGGCGTCAACGTGGTTTGATGTTGGTTCTGCTACTACTTTATGCTGGTTTAAGTTTTCATTTGCATGACTGTTCTGATTTATTTCTACTGTCATATTATTTAAAACATTGAAATTTTCGTTATCATCTTGAGGAATTTCTATTGGCATATCTAAAATGTTCAAGTAATCATTGCTAACATTTTGAGAAATAAGGTTTGACCCATCTAAAATCTTATCATTGCCATTGTTGATATGTGGTATGGGTACATTTTGGTCGGTTACAGAAGAAGGCAAAAAAAAAAATCATAATCTGTGAATATAAAGGGTTTAAGTGGCCAAATACCACACATTTCAAAAGCATTAATTGCTTTTAATACTGTATAATTTTGACAGTAAGCTGAATCAAATATTTCACCAACTTGATATAAACATACTGTCCTTCCTGGATTTGATGTAGTCCACAAATCGTAGAAAACTGAATAATGGTTTTTTAAAGATTTGAAAAAGCATCTGTCTAGAGGTTGAGTACGATGGCTTGTATGGGGTGAAATAATAAGTAAATGGATAAAATTATCCCTGCAGAAAGTAACAGTCTTTAAATTGACATGAGAACTATGGTTATCTAAAATCAAAAGGACTGGAGAGTCTAAAGAAGGTTTTATATGCTGTTTGAAATGATTAAGCCACTTAATAAAAAGATCTGAATTTAGGTATCCAGAATCAGATAACATACCCAATGTTTCTAGAGGGGCTCCATTCAAAAATTCTATTTTCATACTTTTTCTTGGGAAAATTAATGCAGGAGGTACATAAACCCCGCTAGCACTAAAGCAACACACATCTGTTACTAGTTTCAACTCTTTCAGCGCCAACTGATTTTCCAACAATCTTTTTACCTCTAATGGATATAACTTTTGGAATTTTATTTGGAACGGTTGAAATACCAGTCTCATCCATATTAAATATCCTGCTAGGGGGGATATTTAATTTATTATACACATTTTGTAAATTATCATAAAATCTTTTAATCTGTACTCTATCAAAGCTCATTATACGTGCAACGCTTGTTTTTTGGGGCGTACGCAAAGACAAACCATATTGATTTATAAATGATCTAACCCAATCATAGCGGGCAATTTTCTTTTCTTTGTTGAAACGATGGTTAATGCTATAAAACTCTGCATATTGAAAGCCGAATTGCTGCAATTTTTTAAATTTTAAATCGTAAAATCGTATGTCAAGTGCACGACAGTGGTTGGACAAAACTCTTTCATGTTGAGAATTAAAAGTATTAGTGTAGTGTATGTGGTTGCACTGTGAACCAGAAAATACGGTTTTTGTTACTGGTTATGTTTTAGTAATTATAATATTTTACTACTGTGAGCAGACAGTTGAGTCTATTAAATAACTGTGTCATGTTGTAATACATTTTGTTAATTTTGTACTCATTAAACAGCTTTATGTGAATTTGTTTGCCGTCATTTAGTTGACCTAAATATCACAATTAGTATACCTTCCTAGAGTTATTGTAAGTCCTTTTTTCAACAATCTTCTTAATGTAGATTCTAGTAGGCCTAGTTCATCTGCAATAGATCTAACAGAAAGGCCTTGTTGAACTTAAATGTTTGCTGTTTGAAATTGTTCATCAGTTATATTTTTTCTGTTCGTTTTTCTAACATAGTTCCTAAAATTAAATATTTATAAAATGTAGATGCTATAGTTGTACATAATATGCATTTTACAATAACTTTGAAGGTACCAGGTACCTACATATAATTATAATTTCAAACACATAAATATATTAGTCATAATCAAATGCGCAATTTTACCCCAAATAGAATACGCGATCTTGTTGAAAAAATTGTATAAAAATAAGCATTTATGCTATCAGAACATAATACATGATAAACAATAGCCAAAATAGTGTGGAAATAGTAAAATATAAATAATTCCTATATAAATAGCTTGCCTAGTGTGTAAAACTAATTTTATTTTATCTAAATATTACATCAAAAATCAAAAAAATAATACTTACCTCATTTTGAGTCGTTGTTCAAGTAAATCTCAGTTTTTTTTTGGTGATAATAATAAACATTAAACAGTTTGACCATATTATAAAATCTAAATAATGTATTGATAATAGTTTATCTTACCCTATGCGCTATCTTACCCCAGGTTACCCTAGGTTACAGTTATCAGTTCGTAAGAAATTACTTATTACCATTCATAAATTTAAAATTAAATCTTTTCTTTTTTTCTATTTTTTTAAGTTTTGAACACTAATATGCACAGAATATTTAATAACGATTTTAACAAAGTTTGAACCATATAAACGTTGAAATTTTTTATGGCCAACAAAGTGCACAGGATCAGCTAGTAGGTACAATTATATATTGCCATACGTAAATACGTAATATTATATGCATATACCATGTAATATATGCATAAATTATAAGCTGATATCCAATTAATAATTACCTTTTCAGGAATACTTTAAGAACCTAAAGAGGATTCATATCGGTGTCCTATTATCATTGGTTAGAGAGTCCTTAGTAAAATAAATTACTTAAATATGTAGTGGCAATATAATTATTTATCTAAATTATACTATTGTAAGTATCATATGAAAATGGTATTGGTATTGAAACTAAAGCAATTATTAATATTTTTACTTAATATAGTATATTCTATATACTAGTACAGTATCTACTAAAAAAGATATTATGATTATATTAAAGTTATTATATAAATTATATAAATTATATAAATATACATATATTTACATAGGTATGAGAAGAAAATGTCATAGTTCTAATTATTACTGAATGGTATGATGTACCTAGCTAAAAGCTTATTTATTTAAATCAGTAACTATGAATATCGTTTTAAGATGATAATAACTAGGATTTCATTTTTAGTAGGCTTGTTCTGGAGATAAACCTATTTGTAATAGGTATGTTAAAATATTATACGAGTATAATGTAAACATAATGCAGTAAATATTATAACTTGTAAAAATATTTTTTTGATTAAAAATTAGTGTGATGGGGAGGGAAAGTTAAGAATTAGCAAATTATTCTATAATTAAAAATGTAATTCAAAGTTTCATAATGCTTCCTACATCTCTACATGTGAAATTGTAATTATGGTCTACAAGTGCTAAAAGAACTATGCTAAATGTTCCTTTGTAGCTAAAATAATTTGATCCGCTATGTGCTGGACAGTCTATTATGATATGTTTTCCATCAATAGCACCAAATGCTGTAAAATTCCAAGTTGAATCAAAACCAGAAATAATTTCATTCCATTCTTGTACTGTTTTAGGGACCTATTAAAAATTAAAAATTTACATTAAAAATAATTCTATTTATAAAAATATAATGTTTATATATTTAATAAAATGTGTTAAATTATAGGACATAAACGAAAGTGTAAACACTGCTACATCAGAGAATAACCTGGAGAATAACAATGTTAGTTGTGCAGAATTTTCACCATGTGTCACAACACAGCCTAATGAAAATTATGAGAACCCTACTGGAGAAAATTCTAAGAACATTACATCAACAGCTTGCAAACTAAAAAAAATAAGGAAAATTGATAACAGTCTCGATAATGCAGTCGAAGCATTGAAATTTGTTTGCACCCAAAAATCTGAAGTAAATGAATTTAGTATATTTGGACAACACATTGCTGCTCAATTACAAAAACTACCTTTACAAGAATCACTCAAGATACAAGTTGACATACAAAATATGTTAACTACTGCCCGTCTACGAATTATGAATAATAATCCTAATAGCAATACTATGAGTAATACAAGTACAAGTCAAATTCCAATTCCAAGTGAAATGTCTCAAGACATGTTTGATTGCTCAGTTCAATCGGAACCATATGTGGATATGGTTAAACCTCTACCATTAGCAAAAAAAAACACAACTATTATAAAATCACCATCCTATAACTATGAACAAGATGATTCAAGCAATACAATTACATTGTTTTATAATAATTGGCAAGATTTATAATAATTATATCTTGTTGATATAAGTATCAATTAGTTTATCGTTTTATTCTTTTTTTTATCAACAAAATTGTTTATATGTTATTTTATTTGTTTAATGAAAGGATTTCAATTTTTATTTAATGTTGGTTTATATGTTATGTTATTTGTTTAATGAAAGGATTTCAATTTTTATTTAAATTTAATGTTAGTTAAACTAACATTTTGTTTTTTTTTAATAAATCTAAATTTTTATAATTTTTATATTATTTTATTAATTTAATATTTAATTTATACTTCCAATAATACCTTGATATATTCTTTCAATCCTTCATATATTGCGTCAAATACTTCTGGTAGAAACATGCTTATAGCTGATTTCGACACTCTATACAGGTATTCCATAGATTGTAATGAATCACCAGTTGCTAGATACCTTAACGCAACATCTAATTTGATTTTAGCTGGTAATGCTTCTCGCATAACAGTATTGCGTTTTTGAATTTTACAAGATACCTGTTAAATAAGCATCAATATATAAATATATTTGTAAATTGTGATTATTAAGTGACTTAACTAAAATTTTAAACTTGCAATATTTTTATGAATTATTTAATGATAATTTCCGACATTTTAGTATGTCTCTTGCCTATACAAAATATACTTGTAGTAATATTTACATAATCATAATATACCTTGTTGAGTAAAAAATCGAACATATCTTCGTCCATTCTAAGAAAATTATTGTAGCTTTTAGTGTCTTCCATGGACAGTTCTCTTAAGAGACAATTTGAGGCCCCTAAACTTCGTCTTCTAAGAATCCAATTCTTTACCCATATTCTATTTTTTTTTTCACTTGTTCTTTTAATTGCAATTAACTCCTCAATAACGCGAATAATTCTGTATATCACTTCGTCTGACATTTTGATTTTTGATACAATTCATGTAAAGCTATAAATTGCATTTAAAAACTATGATTTAAATAAAAAACACATTTTTATAATATACAAATATTACAAATACATAATCAACTATCATGTATGATAGTATATATTTGATAGTAAACTATAACTTTTGAAGCGTATGGATACTTCACTTTCATGAAAGTAACTATCGGGCATTATCACGATAGCAACTATCGCGTTTTACTATCATCGTGTAAATCCGGCTTTATACAGGATTTTTTTTAGTGTGCAGTAAGACACATTTTGTGTAGTGAGAAAAGTAATTCTGCAGTGAAAATTGTTACTTTGTGCAGTGCAAAAAAAGAATTTCAGGATGATATATTTTATTGTTGTATATTATAAAACAATAATTAAGTAAACTTCAAAAATAAAAAAAAAATAAAATGTTTCTATTAAAATTGAAAATTGTTTATATTAGGAAATGGTTTAGCCAGAACATATTCTAGAACTTGAGTAACAACGTTTAGAAAATTTGTCAAATCAAAGTATTTATTTTGTAATACAAACAAGTTACGAGTAAAATGTATACAGGAATTTTATTATTGAAGAGGATGTAAACGATAGTGACGATTATGCCACAGAAGAAGATATCTCACTAGTGAGAAACCATTGCAGAAAATAGTTACATTGCAAAATTTCTTTGACTCATTACCTACCCGTCAAAGTAGTGTAGGAAGACGTTTAAAAAGCTTTTTCTTCAAACAGATGTCAAGTCTTGGACACAACTGTACAACTTGTACACAGAAAAATGTAAAGATAATTCTGAAGAACCTGTGTCCAGCCATACGGTTGATTGAAAAAAAAAGGGGCGTAGTAACGACATTTATATATTCCTAAGAAAGATGGCTGTGATACTTGTACAAGTTTTGAAAACCCCCACATAACAAACGAGACATATGCAAAACACCTTAAAAGGAAAGAATCAGTATGGAATGAAAAGCAAAAAGATAAAGATGCTGCAAAACAAGAAATCTGTCATACTGTCTGTGGCGGTCTTATGGCAGTGCAATGTGTTTCAAATATAATAGCCTCTTATGCTTATTAAAAATTGAAATTAACAGCTCACAACTTTACTGTTTACAACTTGGTTACACATGACGCCATGGCATACTGGTTTGATGAATCTAAATGTTCAATATCTTCTTCAATTTTTGCATCTTGTCTTGTTTAATATCTAAGCGAATTGCTCGATCAGTCATTGAAAACTATAAATGTGTACTCTTATGGCTGTGGCTATCAGAATCGGAATTCAATACTTTCAAACGCATTGCTTCATCTGAATGTGGTCAGAAAAGTTACTATAATCCAAAAGTATCTGGAAAAGGGGCACACTCAGATGGAATGTCATAGTGCTCATAGTACAATTTAACGCAATTATACAAATATAGATGTTTATCTTCCAAGTCAGTATTCAATTCACACGATAGCTGCAAAGAAATTTCCGATGCCTTATCGTTTAAAACTCTTAGACCACCCTTTTTTCAAAGATTTTTCTATTGAAAAAAAGATTGTGTACATGTCAATAAGACCGGGCCATCGCCCAGGTGACCCCATAGTAAATGAACTTCGTTGGATTCAGTATGAACCCACTGGTCTGATTTACTATAAAATTAATTTTAAAGACGATCTTCAACTACTTCCCACAAGACCAAAAAATGTTACCCATTACAATTCCTTTTTAAAACTATACCAATCAAGACAAAAAATACCAAAAGATAGGTAAGTGGACTGATTTACAATCGTTAAAAGCGTTTATGCTGTCACGTATGCTGACACATATGCTTTTTACGACAGTTTGATTTGTGAAGACGAGAGCTAAAAAACATTAAAACGGCAACAGGCAGTGGAGAGGAAAAACAAAACCCAAAAAAAGACCAACGAAGTTACAAAAAAAGGAAAACTCAATGAAACATATTAGTAGTAGGTACATTTTATGTTCATAGTACGTTTTTTTTTCACCGCCGTAATTTCACAACGTTTATTTCGATCGCATTTCATGTTTACGATATGCGACTGATATATTTTCATCACATTCATTCCACTCATCAGAAGATCTATCTGTCATAATGGACAGTGAAAAATTAATTGAGCTCGTCAAACTTCATGTCGGACTATATGACCTAAGTAGTCCAAATTATAGTGACAGTACATGGAAAGAAAAGGTATGGAAAGACATTGCAGATGAATTGCATCAAACAGGTAAGATAATATAATATTTGAGTGTAGGTAATATTATATATATTATATATAATATATACAGTTTAACTTATGTAATATAACTTAATTTTATTTAATAATTGAGATTTATAATAATGTAATAAAGTATTAATGTATATAATATTATAATGTAATTATTTTAGTAATTAAATAATTAAATAGTAATTTAATTATTTTAGTAAATAATTATTTAAACATAATATAAGTACCAATTTTTATACATAA
>NW_021770105.1:0-213 GCF_005508785.2 Acyrthosiphon pisum | reverse complement strand
ATGTAATAATGTATTAATGTATATAATATTATAATGTAATTATTTTAGTAATTAAATAATTAAATAGTAATTTAATTATTTTAGTAAATAATTATTTAAACATAATATAAGTACCAATTTTTATACATAACAAAGAATTTTGATATAAACATTAAACATAAGGTAAAGAAATATGTATAAAATATTATAAGTATTTTATAAGTTAAGTATTAA
>NW_021770104.1:4272-4981 GCF_005508785.2 Acyrthosiphon pisum | reverse complement strand
ATATCATTTTTAAATTGTTATACATTTTATAAGTGCAGTACGTACGTGTATAATTTTTTGAAACATTAAACTTGATTTTAACATTTAGTTTTATCATACTTTTCGAAATAATAATAATTTTAAATAATTTTTTTATTGAGAATGAAGATGTAATATTTTAAGAGTTAAAAAAATTTACAAATTTTTCCCGTATGCGTAAAGATTCATTGGTTCCTCTTCGATTGTTGTCTTCAATCTGACTAAAGCCTGAGCTTGACTCATCTTCGTCTGAGGTTATATCTACATCACTATTGTTCACGCGAAGATAGTTGTGCAATATACATGTTGCCAAGACAATTTTTTTTGTAGTTTCCTCCTTTACCTCTATTGGTCCTTTGTAAACCCGCCATTTTTTTGTTAGAATGCCGAAAGCATTTTCAACCACACGTCTTGCACGGCATAGTCTGTAATTATAATTGTCCAGTCTCGTATCACTTCTTGATAGTCTCCGCGGAAAGGGCTTCATTAAATATGGTTTTAGAGCAAATGCCTCATCTCCAATTAAAACCATAGGCGTATCTTCCCCTTGGCCAGGCAATGGTGCATTTTGTGGTACATTTAGTGTACCAGCTTCTAGTCGTTTGCCCATTGTTGACTCCTCTAGAATACCACCATCTGAATTTCGACCATATCCACCAACGTCAACGCAAATAAATTTATAGTCTGGATC
>NW_021770104.1:800-4172 GCF_005508785.2 Acyrthosiphon pisum | reverse complement strand
GACTATAGCCATTAAAACAATTGAAAATTTTTTTAGATAGCAAAAATTTCTGGATCCACTGTTATTGGGAGATTTTATGGTGACATGTTTCCCATCAATGCTACCTATACAATTGGGGAATTGCCATTTTTCGTAAAAACCTCGTGCAGATTCTTCCCAAATGTTAGTGGTAGGTTCAGGCATAAACATTGGTCCCATAACTTTAATAATAGACTCACTGACCTCTGTGACAATATTACTAACAGTAGAAAACCCAACACGAAAACTATGACCTATTGTCGAAAATGAGTCACCAGTGGCAAAATATCTAAAAAAAATTAAAAATTGTATAAGATATATTTTAAAGTTAAATATTAGACAGATAAATTATAAAAAGTAAAATATTTATTTTATTTAAGAATATTAATTTTTTTTTAAATTTATATGGTTGTGTTAGGAGAAACTTTAAAAACAAAGTGGAAAAGTTTAAGAGATAACTACCAAAAATATTTAAGGGCAAATAAGACAACTACTGGTCAAGCTGCAGGTGCTACAAAAGGAAAGCACTTGGATACATACAAATATTGGGCCTGGGCAAATCATATGGAGTTTTTAAAACCACATTTGAGTTTTGCTAAGTATGTATTTCTATAAATAAATGAATATTTTTAAAAAGAAAACTTTAATTAGGTATTAAATTAATTGTACGTTGTTTGTGATAAATAGGACTATGATTTATATGTGTTTATGTGTTTAAAATGCAAAAATGTAATATAATATATATCTATATGAACAAAATATGTAATATGAAAATATTGTCTTAAAAATTAAAAATGATTATAAATTATTATAAACAAAATTGATACAAATGTGTTAAGACTTAAAAACAAACTTTTTATTAATCAATTTGATCACAATATTGTGGATCACCTAACTGCACTCTAAAATGTTCTGTTACACATGCAGACAGTGGCGCAAATAGGGGGGGCTTGGGGGGCTTAGCCCCCTCAAAATCGCTCAATGCCCCCTCAATAAATAACAATTTATATATATTATAATTTCCAAAAAAAATATTTGGGGCTTGAGCCCCTCCTAAAAATTTTTCTTATTTGAGCCACTGCCCACTGCATGCAGATAATAAATAAAATAATACTAAGAAGTAATAATAATGATAAAACAAAACATAATATATGTAAATTATTTTTAAAAATAGTTTATAATTTAAATAATAATATTTAGATAATATAATTTTGTTTTTAGCACAATGTCTAATGTTCCAGTAGTAGATTCCGAAGAAAGGCTAGACATACAGGACAGTATTTATGAACACGAAGAAAGCAATGAAAAAATTCCAGAAAAAGGAAAAAAAAGATCACTCGGACGAGAAAAAGTTGATGTACCAATAGAATCTAATGTCGATAAAGTGTTAGAACATTTGAATAAAAAACAAAAGATCCCACTTGATGCAGTCGAAATGCTTATGTTAAGCCATGCTAAGACAATTAAAACTTTTTCTCCGAGACGACAAGCCATGGCAAAAAAAAATATTACAGAAATTGTTACAAATTTGGAATTGGAACAGATTGAAGAAAATGAATACCGTCAATATTATCAATCATCTCCACAAACATACCAGCCTACAGATGATGTGCAGTCATACCGGCCTACAGATGACGTGCAGACATACCAGCCTACAGGTGATGTAATTAATTTGTCAACTGCTGATCGTGCTAGCAATTATAATATACATCAATTATAATGTATGATTAAAGTGCCATAAAAACTAAAATTGTTAAATTCAAGTATACATTCAAATTAATTAAATTAAACTTATCAAATGTTCTACCCCTAGCTACTTTTTAATTGTACTATTATATGTCAAGTGAAATATAATAATTTGGTTTCGTAAAATAAAGTTATAATATTACAAAATCATACCTTAGTGAAATCGCTAGCCGTTCCGATGGTGGTATTGGATTACGAAAGTTTGTTGGTATTTTTTGAATGTCATCGATAATCCATTCCAAAATTTGATCGAAACACTCTGGAGTCATTCTAAAATATATGTGAAATCTTTCTGGGTCCTTTCTTAATTCAGGCATTAGAGTACAATACTCGCCAGATATCTCTCGTTCCTTATTAATACTATGAACCCAACATTTTCTTTTTTTCTTTCTATAACAAAGTACCTATATTTATTTAATTGTTTTAAATTACAATTATTATATAAAGTAAAAATACCTTTTACGTTCTTCATCATCTGCCACTATTGCTGCCAAAAGTAAAATTTCGTCATCTTCGGATTCTGATGATAAATATACGTCCATTGTATATTTGTACGTAGTAATGGATACACGAATATTATGTGATTTAATTAAAACTTTTTAAACACGCGCCTTCGACAGTCGAACGTGGTATGAAATTATGGTATATGGGTTCGCATGTAAGCAATTACTGCTCTAAGCTCTTATCACAAGATAAAACTAATGAATTATATATTTAGCCATTCAAACTCTATATTATATTTACATATAATTTTATTATTACCTGTGGAGTTCTTAAATATTTATATATATATTTACCTACAGATTACAGTGATGCTTGTTCCTCACCTTCTCCTCTTTCCCTTTTTATTTTGGATCAGTCAATGCAGTTATTATTATTCTACTATACTAGCTATATTAACTATATTATCGACTTCCTAATGACTTACATATCTATTACCCAATCTAATATAATATGATTATTTTCCTATTATTTTCCTACATACGGCCGTACGTCGTACCTACTCGTAATTATATAGTAATTAACAAATAATAATTAATTATATTATTTATAATTTTTGGTTACAATATTGCGTTAAGATTATCGGAAAACACTTTTAAAAATTTAAACAAATTCAAACATTTAAAGTTTATAAAAAATCAGGTCACCGCCACCGCCACCGCGGCAGTGTGTGTGGACTACGACGTCACCGCCACCGCCACCGCCACCGCCACCGCGGCAGTGTGTGGGGACCTTTATGCAATACATGTTATCGGCCTACTACGGTCGGTGATATGCAAATATCGTTGTCGCTGGAGAGTTAGTCGTCCACTGTTCGTCTTCAGTACCGGTGTGTTTGTGTGCGTGTGCGAGTAGTCACCGTCAAAGGGCTCGCACCACACATAATATTACGCGAATCGATTGTTGTGTGTTATCCGCTACGCATTTACCTACCACGCGTAATCCATTGCGCCTGGGCATAAAGCCATCACCCGTGGCTCGTTATTATGTATGGCTGTCACATCGTTTTCCGACAGTTGTTTTTTGCTCATTCGTAACAGTACCTACATAATATCATATTTTATACGTCGCGTTGCGTCTCGTTGTTGCGGCAGTGTTCGTCCGCTT
>NW_021770104.1:0-750 GCF_005508785.2 Acyrthosiphon pisum | reverse complement strand
CCTCGCGAGATTATCGACGAGTCATATACCGAGCGTTTGTATTCGTGGGTGCATCAACGTACACGAGTTGTCCACCGGTGCTGCTGTCATTCACGCCGGGAGCTCGTCAACCATTTTCACGGGTCACAACACTCCACGTCGTTGCATTCCAGGGTCACGTAACGTTACCCATATAATTATTTTTCTATTTTACAATATTTCTGTGTTGTAGTGATTTATTTTAGTCATAAGCTCCCACCCCTAGCCACTTAATTGTTATAGTTGTAAGACGGTAGGAGAATAAAATTAATACCATTTACATCGTGTCATCAAATTCTCTTTTTTGTCTCCTTTTCTTCCGGTTCACATTTTTTTACAAATATCGGTGGAGCAGGAAACCGTAATCTCCTTACTTCGGACCTGCTGCCCAAACACCAAAAACTTATGTTTTGGAAGGACCGTGGTAGTTTTAGTTTTAGTTTCTGGTTGTGCAGGGGATACGTGCCTGGCGGCCGGCACTTTTGGGGATTTCTTCTTTTCCACCCGGCACTTTTGGGGATTTCCTCTTTTCCGCCCTGCACTTTTGGGGATTTCCTCTTTTCCGCCCGCTGGACGGAAAAAGGTTGCTTTCGAACGCTTCAACCGTGGTCGAAAACCAAACTTTCTGTGTAGGCGTAACAAAAAAGTATTTTAAACGACACGTCGTGCCCTTGATAAACGATAATTAAAAGATCGCTGTGGTGAACCTCGTAAATGAGTCCCGGGAAAAGG
>NW_021770103.1:19288-25362 GCF_005508785.2 Acyrthosiphon pisum | reverse complement strand
TAATTGAAATTTGAAATTATAAATTATACAGTAATAAATAATAATCTAACGGATTATGTGCGCAGAAACTATGAAAGGATCATGGTAGGTACCTATCTATAGTAGCGCGAGAAGGAACTTTGAAATTGACTAACGAAAGAAGTGAGGGAGCATTAAAAGAATTATTCTGTGATAACAAATTTGTTACACGGCATAGTATATAGGCAATATAGGTACATCTGTGCATGGGATATTAACGTGGACACTCTTTGTAAATAATATTTTGTACCATATCAGTTATCATGACATGCATTTCTTAGTTTGGAGTCTTGGTAAGTATTATTATACATAATTTATGTTTGTATAATACATAATTTGTTGTTTATAAATGGTTGCTATTGGATTATAGGAGAAATAATTAGTAGAAATAAATGTATTGTTGGTAGTCATAAGTTATTCGGACAGTCAGAGCCGGCGCAAATTGGACCCAGCCCATGTACACGCCACGCGCAGCACACGCGTGGACTATTTTGTAGAACGTTGATTCAGACGGAGTGGCGCATATTAAACCTATCCCACGGCCAGTACAGTTCCAGCCTGTGTTCGCATGGGTAAAGTTGTGCTTTCAACACAGTTTCGTGGATCGTGGGTTCCTATATTTGGATTATATTATAATATAATATTATATTAATATATATTTTCCTATATTTCCTATATTTTTTAAGATGGAAAAATTAATTGAAATTGTTAGAGGCTTTCCTGTTTTGTATGATACTTCTCATGAAGATTATATGAGATCAAAACTGAAAGATGATTTGTGGGATAAGATAGCTAAAGAATTAAATACGTCAGAAATACCATCAGGTGAGTAATCTTGTTTGTAATATTTTGTAGAAATAATATATAATAATAATTTTAAAATTTATTTCATTTAAGAAACAATACGTAATAAAATAACTTTTGACGATTATTAACGAAAAATATTAACGAATAACGATTAACGAGTGCGGAGTGACGGAGTGTGTGTGTGTGTGTGAGACTGGGATTCGTGGTGTCGTTGTGCTATGATACTATGGGTCTATGAACTATAAATAGCCAAATAGATATACGATATACGGAAAATATTATTTTTAATCGTCATGTCTTTTCATCGACGATAAGCAATATTTCTTCATAATCGATAAACGAAACTAAATAGTAAATAATAATATCTTGTTTGAAAATTTTGTATTTAATATTTTTAAAAACAAAATATAATAATATGTATTTAAAATACAGAAAAAGTATTTAAATATTTAACAAGTATGTATAAAGATAATAATTTTAAGATTTAGCGTGGCATCACAGTTTATTATTTTTATTTTTTATTTATAATATTAAACAATATTATTTTTTCGATTTTACATGTACCTAATTTATTTTTATATTACATTGTAGTAAATTACATTTTGTATTGTATCAACAACATTTTTAATTAACAAGATCTTAATTTATATATTATTAATTAATAACATCCTAATTTAAATATTCTTAAATAATGACATCTTAATTTACATATTTTTTATTCAAAACTGTCCCCTTTGTACTGCTCTTCTTTGCCAGTCAACAGATCCGTAGTTAGAATTAAAACATTCAGTGAAGTTTTGTCGAATTGAAAATGCTTCATTAGAGCTTCGACTTCGATTTGGTGCTAATGAACTAAAATTACTTTCATCAAAGCTGTATGCTATTTCATCATCTTCGTCCTGTATACTGGAATTTGAAAGAATATCAGTTCTCAAATAATTATGAAGCACAATTGTGGCCAACACTACTTTATCTATGGTGTCCAATTTGCATTCAAAAGGTCTTTTGTACACACGAAATCTTGCTGTTAATATTCCAAAGCTACTTTCTACTGTTTGTCTTGCTCGGGATAATCGATAATTAAAAACCTTGTTTTCATAATTGCCAGTCACTCTCGCTCTAGGATATGGACGCATTAAATTTGGCATTAAAGGAAATGCTTCGTCTCCGACAAAGACATACGGTGTTCCTGTATTTTGCCCGGGTAACGGTTTTGGTTCGGGCAATTGTAAAGACCCACTGTTTAGCATTTTCCCTAACGAGGAATTGGCGAAAATGTTTCCATCGCTAAACCTACCCATAGAACCCACATTTATAGTTGTAAAACGATAATTTGCATCCACAGTCGCCATCAAAACAATGGAAAAATATTGCTTATAGTTGTAGAAAGAAGACCCACTAAGAAGTGGTTTCCGAATGGCGATATGTTTTCCATCAACTGCACCCAAACAGTTATAAAACTGCCATTTTCTCTCATAATCCAAGGCAATATTTTTCCAAGTTTCCACTGTTGGTGCAGGTATGTAGAAGGGTTGTAAACGATGCCACAGAGCTGCACATACTTCATTTACAATATTTGATATTGTTCTCTCCCCCAATCTATAGCTTAATGCTATAGTTTTAAACATGTCACCAGTGGCCAAATACCTAAAAAAGTATGAAAAAAAATGATATAGTTTCTAAACGGAGTGATAAATGTATTGATTTTACAATGATGTGTGTTTTTTTGTTTATTTTTTTATAATTGACGATTGAATTTGTATTTTATTTTATACGACTATTTTTAATTACAGCCCAAGCTGCTAAGGATCAATGGCGAAAGCTAAGAGAATGTCATAGAGAAGCTCTTCGGAGACAACAAAAAAAAAGTGGGCAACAGGCAACACATGTTAGGCTATGGACGTACCAAAAACAAATGGAGTTTCTCCAACCTTTTATGAAAAACAGAAATACTGTTGGAAATCCCACTTCACCCCTTGAAGAAAGTCAATTGGCCACTTTACCCTGTGAAGAAAGTCAGTTGGAAAAGTTTGATATTCCACCATCTGATGAACCCAGAATTGAAGCAACAAATGGCGAACCAACCGAACCTTCTGAAAATGTCACCCGTAAAAGATTTAAAAAATCCACGATTTCTAATGATCCTGTTATGCGAAAGTTTATTGAGGAAAGTGACAAGAGAGCAAAAAAGAGGGATGATGAATTACGTCAGAGTCTTGTTGCAGAAACACAAAAGCAAGAAGAATTAAAAAATGATGCTTTGTATCAGTTTTTTATGTCTATGTACAACATCACTAAAGGTCTTCCAACAAAATACCAAAGAGAAGTCAGAAGAAATTTGTTTCAAGCTGTTTCTGATGCCGAAGATAAAGCTGAGGATGAAATCACAGACAAACGTGAAGTTAACCAAACTTATCAGATGAACACACAACGTGCTATTTCAATAACACCCCAGCCTACTAGTTCATTATCTTGTGCCTTAACGCAAGGATACCCTGAATTTTTTTCTGCATCGAATTCAACTTCGATTCTTCAAGAACATTTTATGATTTGTTAAAACATGGTGTAATTGAATAATATAATAATATAATAATAATATTTTACAAAAAAAAAACATTTTTCTTTACATTTTTTTTCGTTTTTAGTTTTAAAGTAACAGCCAAATAAAAAAATTGATTTTGTCGAAAACTGGTGAATTACGAGTACCTACTTTGTAATTTGTTATATTTATATAAAAATCTTAAAATAAAGTTTCAAATTTCGTATCCAAAATCTTTAAAAATGCTACAAAACTGTAAAATGTTCTAAAAAATTAAGAAAATAACCTAAAACCTAAAAATTGTCAAGAAATGCAAAATAAATTTTCTTATTTTTATTAAAAGTACATAAAACAGATAAAAACAAAAACCAAATATACTATTAGATTCTTGAAACCGTACATGATCGCTTACGATTTATTTCAAAACACTAACTTATCGCCAGTCATAATTATTAGTAACCATCAAATGTAATCGTGGTATTAAACGCTTACCTCGGGCATACTGCTAGTTTTTCTTCACTTCCAATAGATTTTTGTGCATTGCACTCTTGACCAGTGATATCCATTTTAATTAATTCATGAACTTCACCAAACTGTTTTCTGTTTAATCTAAACGACTCTTTGAACACACTATCTGGAACTTCACTGGATAACTTAAACTCTCCATGACTCTCTCTTTTTCGTAAATATTCATTCGTTTTACTTTTTTTTCTTTTTTTGCCGAGTAGGTGTGAAACTATATACCTTTCATCGTCCTCAGATTCAGATTCTAAATCGAGAAGAAGTTGCTGCTGGCTTGCTGTCATCTTATGAGCTATACTGAGAGAAATGATGGAGATTTTGGTATATGTAGGGTAATGGGTATGGGTAAGGCATGGGCGTGGGCTGAGTTAAATATGCGTTACTATTAAAAAACGTGGACTTGGACTGGGTTTCGGTCACACGTGTGCTGCGCGTGGCGTGTACATGGGCTGGGTCCAATTTGCGCCGGCTCTTTACCCATGCGAACACAGGCTGGAACTGTACTGGCCGTGGGATAGGTTTAATATGCGCCACTCCGTCTCAATCAACGTTCTACAAAATAGTCCACGCGTGTGCTGCGTGTGGCGTGTACATGGGCTGTGTCCAATTTGCGCCGGCTCTTACCTATGCGAACACAGGCTGGAACTGTACTGGCCGTGGGATAGGTTTAATATGCGCCACTCCGTCTCAATCAACGTTCTACAAAATAGTCCACGCGTGTGCTGCGTGTGGCGTGTACATGGGCTGGGTCCAATTTGCGCCGGCTCATATTCGGTGTATATTTCTTGTATATCTATTATGAAATATCTATATCTGTATAACATCTAAAATAAGTCCATGGCAAATTTATTAATAAACAAGAGATATACATTAATATTATGCATTATGAACAGTAAATGATAATCCTTTGGATATCTTAAATCAAACATCAGATTATCAATATGCGTAGAATATCCTCTAAATATGTTTAAATATCTGATAAATATTAAAAAATATTGATTGGTTATTAAAATTGCAACGTCTATTAAATACATATATATCCAATATATATTGTATACAATGATATTAATTATATATCTTTTTTTTTATATACAATAGACATTGCTTATATATTATTTTTATACCTACTGTTTGGATTTTTGTGAAATAATGAAAAATAGTTCTAGTGAATATAATATAATACCTAATATAATTAGGTAACATGTTTTTTTTTTTAAATAATTCTTACATTTCTTAGAATTTATACAAATTTAACAAAAGAGTAATAATTATAAAATTGTATAACAGTACAAGCATGTAATGAAAAAAATAAAAGTTTAAATTATATTTTTTTTAAATAATAATAATATTTTAAAACCTTAAAAATTGAAATAAAATATGAATTTTTATAAGAATATAAATATATGAACAAGTAATATTAAAAAAAAGTTAATGTAACAAAATTGTTTGTATTTAACAGCTGTATAGAAAGTAAAGTATAATATATATAAAAAAAATAAAAAAAACATCATTATAATATATAGTGATCTTTGAAAACTGTTTAATTTTGTAATTAGTCATTTTTTTTTCTTCTTCTTATATCAAATATATGTTAGTATATTAATTATTTTACATCTTTATTTATGCATTTACTTGCTTTAACATTTATTTATTTTTTTATATTAACTTAAATTAGGTTAATTATTCGACATTTTTTTTTTTTGCATTCATTTGTTTTAACATTTATTTTTTGCTTATGTTAACTTAAATTAGGTTAGATGTATTTTAGTACTTAGGTAAGTAACTTAAAGTAGGTTATTAGTATTTGTTAATGTTATTCTGTAATTCTCATATACTAGTTATATAATATTTCGTATTTATACTAAATACTCATTTATACATAAACTTAAATCGATTTAATTATACTAATGCGTAATTGATATATATTTTCCATCTTAGAATCTATAATTTATGTGTGTATTACGAAATTAGGTACTTAAAAAGGAAAAGAAAAAATGTTATCTAAGTTTGAGCGTGTTGTGCGACGTCTTGATTTGATATTATTAGTGTAATTATGTGTTTATATTATATAGTTAAATATATTTTTTTTTATACTGAGAGTCTCCTGTTATTTGATAACTGTTCGGATTCTTTATCATGCCTTTTAGTTTTTATTGTTTTAATCTGGCAATTGCTGGAACTATATTGT
>NW_021770103.1:18444-19188 GCF_005508785.2 Acyrthosiphon pisum | reverse complement strand
TTTTTATGAGTGTTATGCATTAAGTGGCGTGTTACGTTGGAGAATAAGCCCGCAATAAGTTTGATGCTTCACCCGAATGTTTTGTATAATAAAGTGATATTTAGGCCAGTGTTTATGAGTGTTATGATCATTTTACAAATTATGACTAATCCTAACACGCTAGACATTATATTGTCGAAACTCGTGAACCAGCCCCATATGTTGTGTAATTCCTGATGTACTAATTTACTTATAGTCTACTCATCTATTAGTTTTTTTTATACTTATACCCTGGTTTATAACGTCATGGCCTAGTGTCTGTCGTATTAAATTTCTTTGGACCGTTTCAGATTCTTGAGGGAACATTAAATGATTTTGGAGTGCTTTCATGATATCAGGTGTGTCTGATATGCCTGCCGTCATAAAATTATCTGAACTTTCGTATGACCAACTTAGTGTGGTGTCTGGTTTTAGTGTTTGTGGATTATTAACGTTATGGGGCTTTGGTGTTAATGAAAACCATTTTCCATTTTTTTTGGAAAGCGGGTGGCAAATATTCATTGCAGTCAATCTGCGTTCCCTAAGTTTGAAGTATGTGTGATTTTGGGGTCCTAAACAGTGTTTTATTGTTATACAGCACTGGTAATTTGTTGAAGCATGAGGTTTGTATAGATATCTCTACATTAACAGGTTTACATTTTTGGAGATGTATGATTTCCCCATTTTTTATAGCTATATACCTGAGTCCTTCTCCTATGGTGTATG